>NC_068368.1:59354042-59616542 GCF_020536995.1 Dreissena polymorpha | reverse complement strand
TATCAAGTTGCTATCTTAAATATTGCAAATGTAAAGGCCAGTGTAAAAGTTTGACGCAAACAAACCAACAAACAAATCAACAAACAGACAGGGCAAAAACAATGCCCCCTCCCCTGTATAGACTTGGAGACATAAAAATATGAATAATTATTGCATTATTCAACGGAAAAAATCATGACAAGAATAATGAGAATGCCTTGCGTTCGTGTGGATTAATCTATTTTAAAAAAATGCTTGTCACATTTGTATAATTAAAATTAATTAGCTTATTGAATCGATAGACACAAACATATTATTATAAACCATGATAATACGTTTCTTTATTTAAGAATAGAGAGTTGATGTAAACTTTATACAAGACGATTTTATGCGGTTATCTATTAAATGTTTTATTTAAATAAAAATAGCATTTTTTGCTACGTCATTATGGAGTAGAAATAGGTTGACGTTACGTTTAATTCTTTACAGAAGCGTTTTGAAGATAACCGTTGTCAAATTGCCAATCGAGAGTTGTATCATATGTTCACTTCATAACCCAAAGATTATATTCAGTTGCAGAACAAGTCTCAAACAAATGCCAGCATCACGTCTTCTACGAAAAGCTACTACATCCTTGTTTACAATACGCACACTCAAACATAAAACGCTCTTTCCAAATCAAAACGGCGTGTTGTTAAAATTCACGCGCGCTCCTAAATTCGTAGTTGTTGTACAACCACTATTCCTAGGCCATTAGCTTTAGCCAATCGACTATATTTCCGAAACTTAGAAACACGTCTCGCATGCAGGTCAGTGTTCATCAAGGGGTAAACATTCCAGGATGTAGGATTAAGGCAGACGAAATAGATAAAACGTTTAACATAGAATCTTCTTAATCCATTTTAATGAATTCTTCTATGACCATGTTCAATGAAAAAACTTTATTAGAGAAAAACACAAATTTCGTTCGAAAAACAATTATGTTATTTACAAAAGCTAGATAACGTGGTAACGAAATCATGTACATGATGAACTTGTTAGTATAGGTAGATATTCTGTATGTAATTATATATACATACGGCTAGCTATAAATGTCAAGGGAAGTAAATGTGGAGCAACACACGTAAGTATGCAAATGAAATTACCTAGTTTTGGGAAAGGCATTTTTTCTAACAACACGTGTGTAAAGTAATGGTTTTGTAAGAGAACCCCTGATAACATGGAAGCAAAAGCTGTGACAATAAATTACATACTCCTTGTTTTCTTTCTTAAAAAGTAACGAAGTTGTCGGTCCCATGTGCTGTCTAAACATATATATTAAAACATGATATTGATGACGTAAATGCCTATTCCTCACAATGACCCTTCTCGATGTTGTGTTAGAAAAGCAGTATTTAAAAAGGCATACATATACACTCAGATAATTGGTGCGTACGCTCAAGGCTACAATTCAAAAATACAAATAAGTTAAGGCAGTTGTTTCGCAACTGTTAAATCATGCACAATGATACGATATTTGAATGTATTATAACCAATTTAAAGCAATAACAGGTCATATATCGATGAAACACGTCTTAATATTTGGACTGCAGCATGAGAAGTCTATTGTAGTGTAACGATTATTATCCCACAAAACTCTTAAATAATAAAACATTTGTAAAAAATATTTAGAATAATGTATTGATGATACATTTCAAACTGAATAACCTATAAACTAGTACAATACGTATAAGATAATATAAATTGCTATAAATTTGAATGCTAAAAATACTGTATTAAAAGGAAAGGAACTCGCTTGTCCAGTTGTTGCCGATTTTTTAAGTATTAAACGTTTCGGTAGAGCTTGTTTCTATCCTAAGCGCAAATATCAATTGCCATTAAAATAATTTCAGAATCCTGCCATTGTTAGTAAAATTGGAAGCGTAGGAGCGTAGAAGAAGAAATAAAACCCTTCATGAAATGAACAAACGAAGACAAAGAAGTAATAACAGGATCATAAACTGACTAACTACCAGGGTAGGTAAGCTTTATTGTGGCTATCATGAGCACAACGTGACACACGCATATATATAGACAGCTTAAATTTCTGATAATGTAAAAGTTTGAAGTCTCATTCTCACCTTCACACATTCAATTCAATGAACTAAAATTGTGACCTTTCAAAGCGCCTTTTTATATATTGACGAATAGTAAAGTGTATCAATTTCTAATTTTCTAGATTAAGCATGCAACTGAGAATGCATATCTATATAAATCAGCGAAATAATGCTACGAACATAAATATAGAAACATAGTAAAATAACGTCTACTAACGTGTTTTTTTTTAATGGGAGACCATACGCTGAAATACAATTTGAATATTGTGTAATATGTTTGCTGGTTTATTTAAATAAAAGACATCGATTAGATACATAAGGTATCAAATACAGCCTAAATAAATGTCAGAATTACAAAGTCGTTATGGCGTTGGCCTTTAATTCTGATTACCGTTCAAATGAATTTTTTTGTTTCGCTAAAAGCGCTTCGTGTCAAGGAAATAAACATCATCGATGCTTATAACAAAACAAAATGATCAAAGTGCTGACGGCACTGAAGTTGATTGCTGTTGTATAATCTTAGACGCAACTCAGTTTTCAACATTATCGTCCTTGATTAGGTTGTACACATTAAACAGGCTAATCAGTGTGCACAGGCTAATATTAGGATTTTATTAGAACTGCTCGGGTTTCTTCATAGCAGTTGAATTATTATTTATTGCTATTATCGAACTGGCTTTTCTACATTGAGAATGTACTTCACTTATACCCAATTTTACCTATTTCTTATGGAATTATATTATATGTGTGATATCAAAAATTGTATTCAAATATCTTTATACTAAATTTAGCTATCAATACGCAAGTTCAGCATGCGCTGCGTAAAAAAAAAACATCCTTATACATAAATGGCATTCTTAACTAAAAATTGCACTTGTGCCATTTTGTACTAAGTGACAAAAAGGATCATGTATCATGCATGTATGATTTGAAACAGTTTAATCTAAAATACTGCTCTGACTGATTATGTATGCAGAAACAATTTTCGCGGTTGAATAAGGATGAATAAGAAACACACAACAAATTCCTTATTCATTATTAAAGGAACTGGCTTTTATAAAGTTAATCAATTAAATTGAGCAATACTCTACTTAAAATCAATAAACGTCTTGTTTCATGTATTTTTGCAAGAAAAACAGGAAATATAAAATTACTTTAAAAATGAGGTAAAAAAATGTTACAAATACTATTTTGATGTACGAATACATGCATAATTATGATGAATATTTATGAATAAAATTAAAAAGACGCGTTTCAAAACAAATAGTTTGCAATAGACATTCATAGGCGTGACTTTTAAAGTTATGTGGAATACATTCGTTCACTCAAATGTATTCCTCTAGTTTGAAAATGCCAGTTCCTCTTTGAATATTATATAAAATAAAGGTTCCTTGTTCCTAATTAAGAAAAGGAAAACGGAACTGTTAAACTAAACAAAACAATCACACAACAATTATTAAGTAACCATATATTGATAGAATAAGCCACGAAAAAGGAACTGGACATCAATGAAGAAAATAAAATAAATTTGTTGTTCTTTAATCGGCTGTGATAAAGGAACTTAATAACTAATCTATACAATTAAGTAGATATATGTCGGAACAAGTTTTTTATTTGAAAATGCATTAAAAGCATGATTTAGTTATGTGAAAATCTTTGGTAACATGTGAAGTTATTCCGATACGTTTAAATTGTCTGTTCCTCATATGGTTCCTTGTTACTTAAACAGAGCCAAAACTGTATTATAACAGAAGAATTCAGCACAACTGTCTAATACCATATATTTTTATATAATAAAGCATGAACATAATTTGTATTGTGATATGGTAAAGTGCTCTGCATTCACAGTTGTTGCGATAGTTTAAAATTGCCAGTTCTGTATTCGAGTGGAATAAAAAATATTGAAATCGTAACGTTTTTCTTATTCATCTGCGAAAAAGGAAACCCGGTAATGTAAACTCATAAAGAAAAACATCTAAATTATTGTTTGTAAGTTTAATTATATGTGTTATACTTGTTTCACATTTCAGCATTATCCATATAAAAAAAACTTTCTTTTCAAGCATTAAGCATGATTCATAATTATACAAACGTTTATCTGCTTTTCTTATACACTTGCAGCGCAACGCATAAAAATATGGTTCGTAACTAACAAAATTGGTACTTCCTGCATCTTCCATGCTAACTCGGTTAATATTAAATATAAACTTTAAATTTTATATACGCAATAAAACGTATACTTGCGTAAGCCATATCTTGCTTACAAGTTCAAGTGAAAACAAACTTCAACACATAAAAAATGCAATCTCACTATAAACTCTTTGAGAATAACCTTTGTACAAATTAATACACAATATTAATGATAAAGTATTATAGTATACAGATTATACAAGTTTTTACTTTCTTTTATCGCAAATAAGAAGAGTTAACGAAAGAAATTTTAAAGAAATAGAAGCTCGAAAATGACGGTTTGTATATCTAAATCAGTCCAGTAAACTATAAGGCTTTGTTAAAAAGTGAGGAGAGAAATGTCACCTGATTAAATTGATATAATTGTTAGTCAAGTGAATCAACTAGTCAGTGAGTTGGAAGGAAGCTTACCGTTTACTCTACAACAGTAATACAATTCTACCTAGTTGCACATGTAAGCTACCTACTTACGAAGTTTAAGCACAATATCTCCAATCATACTGCAATACAATACTTTAAGAAACAAAACACGCTACTGTTACATTCACTTTAAACTGACTGACTCAAAATGGACTCTCGAGCCAGGTCTGTATATATGCTACCTTAAACTAACCATGAGCTGCAAAACATTAAACAAGATTCATGAAACAACATAAATATAAACAATGCATAACTTGTTATGTTATTTTCTTTTTCCTTTTGGCAAGCTTCATCATTCCACTGAACATGACAAGTGCAAAGCAAGACAATACATTCAAAGAAAAATGTAATGTTGGTGAAAAAGGTTTCACTGAAACACTAACGTTGTGATTTACACCGTATTTATGTGAGACGGACGAGTCTCTTTCTAGATACTAGGATAGTTATTATTTTTCATGACGCCTCTCAGAATAAATATAATATATGTCCACTGCGTCGTATATTTATACTGCAAACGGTGTGTTTAATATTTTCTTAGTAGAATCGTACGGAATATATTTGGCTTGATCGTCTAAACCTACGTAATAACCTTAAATCTCATATTGAAACGTTCAAATATAATTGTACACTTCTTTTATAAGTAAACTTTGAATCTCGAAGATTCAAGTATATGTCATCCAAACATGTCCATTGTGAGGAAGTAATTTCCATGTTGTTTGTTTTGTTGGGTAAATGATAAACACGTTAATCGACCAGAATATATAAACACGAAACGAATACAACATTTGATTAATGCTTGGTTACGTCATTTGTGTCTTGCAGCACTTACTTACACGTAGGTGATTCCGTTCTTCATTTTAACGTAGGAGGGGGGGGGAGCACAGAATCCTTTCCTGTTCGATATCCATGACAGCTGCATGGCGGAAATAACTAGTTCGTACTCGATTAACATGTAAATACTATCACAGCAAAAATTGTTTTTTTTTTATATTTATTTTCTTATTTAAAAAGGGTTTTCAACATTGTGTTGTTCTGTTTTATGTTCCAATTAACCACTTTTGTCACAGTTCCCAAATCCAACCTATTGTGTGATAGGTTAAAATAATCTTGTGGTAAAATAGTCAATCGATCGGTACACACCTGCAAATCAATCAATTCATGTACAAGGAGCATTTGTTGTTGTTAAATGGGGGTTAACATTTTGCATACTTTATTGTATTTCTATTGTATTAAATATTTATTTGTGTGTTATATTTTATTTCATTAAGTTCGTGCATGTCTCTCTACGAAGCGCATTATCAGCATATCATATTATAAATAGAATTTTAAAGTTAATATTTAAAGTTTATATTTTTGTGACGTTACCCCTTTGACTACTGTTCTCTCCTTTAATAATGCAGAAATTTGTTCAGAATAACACACTTGGCAAAAGACAAATATGTTAAATTATGTAAAGTTAACGGCCAAGCAAGTATGTACATAATTATGAATCAAATGTAATTTCAGACGTGATGGCATGAAAAACCCTATGGTTAAATTGCACTGTGTATGCCCATTTTTTTAAAGTTCAAAAGGGGCCTTTTCACAGATTTTGGCATAGTTTAAAGTTTGTCATTAAATGCTTTATATTGATAAATGTAAACATTGGATCTTAAAAGCTCCAGTAAAAAAAATCAAGAATAAAATTTAAAAAAGGAAAAAAAAGTAGCCGGTACCAGGACTCGAACCAGTGACCCCCGGAGTCCTGGAATGAATCTGAAGTAAAAAAACGCATGAGCCCACTCGGCTATTCCGCCGTGTATACACAGTTTGAGTATTTTGTACCTTATATAAGTACTCTTCGTAGTTTCGTAAATTTAAAAGACAACAAAACTGTCCAAATTATTCAATCGTTTCGCGTTGCAACGCGTTATAATTTTTAGGTTTTCAAATCGTCAAAAGATACATATAATGGCTATATTGGACTATGGTAAATGTTCAGTAATACTGTTTCCTCACAAATATCATAACTAAAACGAAAATTTGCGAATCTGAAACAACTTTTTTTAGTTTTGTCAATTTACCAAACCGTGAAAAAATCCCTTGAAGGCACTGTGCATAAGCTATGCTGCTAAGCAAAGTCGATTATGGGATAAACTTATTAAGTTGAAAAAGATACGATGGCGGAATTTTCATTTTCACTGTACATATGTATTTTATTCAGGTTATCTCAATTTTAAAATGTAAATTTTAATCATTTTTTATTTCATGAGTTCACGTGCAATGTGTTTACCGTTATTCTTTGTTGAAATATTTCTTGTATAAACGTAAAGTCCAATAACTTGTAAATACAGCTTTTGTTCAAAACGCGTTCTTATGTTATTTATGAGAAGGGAGAGTGTTTACAAAGTCAATATCTCTTAAATAACACGAGATATTGATAGGCTCTAGTAAGCTAGAAAATATGCGGTATCCCAGAATTTTAAAAGTACCACAAAAACCTATTATTTAACAATTGACTTTACATCTGATTCAGTCTTTGCAATATTATTAAAGATTTTAACTAACTTGCGTGCCCTAGTTTTCTGTCAGAATTACATTTGAAAATCCTTAAAATAATGACGCATTGCAATGCGAAACGATTGAATAATTTGGAGAGTTCTGTTGTTGTCGTTTTATTTGTTGATAGAACGAGGATTGCCTATATTAAATATATACTACACTCTTAATTGTGTGAGCACGGATGGCCGAATTGTCTGAGTGGTAGACTTTAACTTTAGGACTCCAGGTCAGCGGTTCGAGTCCTGTTGAGGTTTACTTCTTTTTCTTTTTTAAATCTTTTAATCTTAATTGTTTTACTGGAGCTTTTTAGATCCAGTGTTGATATTTATCAAGCATGAAATGACAGACTTCAATTTATGTCAAAATCTGAGAAAAGGCCCCTTTTAGGCCAGAGAATTTGCTTGTACATGTCAACATCGGTACCATATGGTCAGTCAATCATAGGAACTATTACTCATGTTGTTCCTTTCAAAAGCATTGATAGTTCCTGTTTATCCAATCCACCTGTAAACGCATTTGTTGAAAATAAGTTGAGCCATTCTGAAAGCTTGGCGAACAAATGTATTGTAAAGCTGTGCTTACTAATTGTATCGTCAATTTCAGCAACAAAACGCAATGTTACAAGATGAATTAAGAAATGCGAAATATGCCACTTTAAAAGATCCAAATAAGTGACAGTGAGTTATTAATCACTATATCATCTAATGCGTTCATTCCATTTAATCGTTTAGTTTTGCTCTAGTGAACGTTAACGTAAAGCGATATCTAGGCTTACGTTTTGTTGACAGCGAGCGTTGGTACACATTCGACAATGATCAATGTTTAATTACTACGTGAATTTTAACAACAACATGTTGTCATGATTTGGAAGATGTTTATTTTTGGAAAACATTTACTAAACAAGAAGGATGTGTCTTTTCTTAGAAGACTTGATATGATGCTGATATTTTTTATACTTGTGTTTGCACTAGAAATCCTGTTGACCTATAAAGGGAAAACAGGATACAACTCTCGATTGGCGATTGGACGACTTTCCCTCGTAACGCTATAGTATATATACTTTCGTATATAGTAAATATGTATATTATATAAAATGTTACGTCAATCTAATTAAACATCAAAAAACATAAAATCAACAACGACGAAGCGACAGAAACACAGGTTTGCACTTTGTTTATTAAAATGAAACATTTATAAGATATCCACATATTATCATATTTTTCAAAAGTAAGAGTAATTCTATATTCTTTGATAAATTATATTCTTAATATAATACTTGGTATTTAGTAATACTTGTTTGCCAATCGACTCAATAAGTTATATTATTTTATTCATTCACATATGACCATCGTCTCATTCAAACGAGAACAATGCATTCGTTTTATTAAATGAGTCGCGTTTTGAGAAAACTGGACATAATGCATGTGCGTAAAGTGTCGTCCCAGATTAGCTTGTGCAGTTCGCACAGGCTAATCTGGGCGACATTTTCCGCTTGTATGACATTCTTCGTTTAAAGGAAGTCCCTTCTTACTAAAAATCTTATTAAGGAGGAAAGTGTCGTCCCTGATTAGCCTGTGCGAACTGCACAGTCTAATCAGGGATGACACTTTACGCAAATGCATTATGCCCAGTTTTCTCAGAATGCGACTCAATTCTTTATCAATATTATAACTCTTTAGTCTTTAAAATTTTACATTTGTTATTTTGTTAGCTAAACCGTTGACTGCAAATTCATTAATTCGAATGTCAATTGGTAAAACTTTAAAATACAACTTGTATAATTCATATTGAAATTATGTTAAATCATACATTTAATATCCTAACAGATATAAAGATAAAGCGTACCACACTTCTGGCATTATGTCTTGTGTTGACGTTGGCTGCCGCCATTCCATTAGAACTGTTAGGTAAATGACTCTTTCCGTTTTTAAGATCTTTTTCCGAATGTTTGTACTGGTGTGTAACTACATCGGTCCCAACAATATTCGTAAATGTTGTGAAACGTTTTATAAAATTTGATAGAAGTGTTCATTGTAATTAATTCATGTTTAGCAATTTCTTTTTATTTGAAGGCAGGTTATGAACACTCTTTCAACCTTTCTCATCTTTTAAATAATAATAGAAATACAAAGAAATTAATAAGTAATTTAGGTTTTTTATGTATTATATATATATATATATATATATATATATATATATATATATATATATATATATATATATATATATATATATATTTGTAATGTGGAACAGTTAAACTCACTATTGGGATATATTTTGCATTTCAATGATAATCTATAAATTAAAAGGTATGGGAAAATATAAATATAATAAATATTCCAGACGGAAGAAGTGACCTTCGTGTCATCGATTTACTTTGGGGCGGCGGTGGTGGTGGCGGCGGTGGTGGAGGTGGTGGCGGAGGCGGTGGTGGTGACGGAGGCGGTAATGGTGGCGGAGGCGGTGGTGGCGGTGGTGGTGGCGGCGGCGGCGGCGGTGGTGGCGGCGGCGGTGGTCGATAGGCTTAAATGTTCAGCTGATATTCATTTTACAAACATCTTCCATGTTATGATTTGTTGTCTGGGGCTGTTTTCAAAATTCAACGTCATTATGTATGTCTAATACGCAAAAGCTAGTTAAATGTGACAAAATTATAATTTAATAAATTGCCCTAAGCGAAGAAAAACAATCAAGACACGTTAGTTAATTACACTCAGTCAAGGACGTTGCAATCAGTGTACGGATACGTATAGAGAAAACATCATATTTTTCGAGCTCGTGAATAAGTCATTTTGCTTTGCAATTTATCCCTTGATATACAGTCAACCTTTTTTATATTAACTGGTTAGCCTGAAAGGCAATTTTGAAGGGCATTTTCCAAGGTGTTTTAAAATTAAACAAAGCAACATTGAAAACCTAGTGACGTCATCCCCATGAGAGATTCTTCATTTAAAGCAATTGACTAATTGCATCAAAACACTGAAGGATCAAAACATACGACGATACAGTAAATGACATAAAACACTATTAGAAATGGGGTCAACGCATTGGAACAGTAAATTCAAACCATAGGGAGGTGGAGGTATTACAAGCGCGTACTTGTAAACAACATTAACCTCATAAAACTGCGCTACAATTAAACCGCTAATTTAAGAGGATAAACAGGACTAATATCTAATAGAGGTGACAATTATGTAATTAGGATCGGTGGTCTAAATTATGCCATTGCAAACGTGTGCTGAAACTTTTGCAAATCGGTAACTCGGTATTACACAACAACATGATGACTATTCCATTACATCTAGTGTATACTATCTTTTATATCAAACTATGACCGAACTGTTTTGGCATTTCACTTTATATAATAGAGACTTGCAATATTTTACTTACTGTGTATGGTATTTGTAAGTGATTATGTGCAGCATGTTGACTCATCTTATACACGCATATGGCGTGGTAGAGAAAAACGTGCCGCCCTATTTTATATGCTGATTTTGTAATAACAATTTACAGTTGTGTAGCTTAACAGTAAAAACAGAATCAGTAAATACATCTGCATTTTACTGCGTGTGGTTTATTTATAATGATAAATCATAATTTTTCTTGAATACCATTTAACATATACTGGCAGCTTATGAATACGTCCAACAAAAGAATCATATACATGTGCTTAAATTTGGTTATAATAGTCTTTATTATGTTTAATAATGTATTAGTCGGAGCCAAATAACCATATACTTGTCTTTCAAAAAAAAAAAACACCGTATACACATTTATAAACACATGCATGCTGTGTTACTTTCGTTATTTAAGTCTTAAAAGCCCCAAAACACTCAAAATATACGAATATTTCGTAAAATATTTCGAAAAATAAAGTTAACACATAAAAATTAACGTTTCTTGTAGCAATAGCCGAAATTTCAACGCTCATGTATACGTCGTTCTTCCGACGCTGTCCAAAGCCGGTCTCGCGTTTACTCGCAAATTTTCGGATATAGTGGCGGGAAATGAACAGGAGATATATCGTCTGACAAAAAATACGAACTAGCATTTTGTATCTCGTTAAATCTAGGTTTTTCCATACCACATATAGCGTTGAAATTTTGGCTATTGCTAAAAGGACTACTGATTTAATATTGGTTAACTTTATTTTACGGTTTTTTTAAGTTGATTTTGAGTGTTTATGCTTCTTTAATCCTGAGTAATACTGTTTTTTTAAGACATTAAGACCATTCATTGGGCAGATAACTAGTAATTCAGAATTTCAGTTGAAATCGTTCCACAATAGTCTACCGCATCAAACGCATATTATACTCCATAGTTCATAGCAAATTAAAAAAGAAAACCACGCAAATAACGATTAGTCAATATTTGTGTAAGTAATTTCAAAAGTTTAATATAAACACACTGGCTTTTTATAACACAATAATGGACACGTCTATTAATAGGTTTGTTGCCCTTTCTTTCTGCGTAGAAACACATTTAGGATGTGGTGAGAAATTATTTTTCTCAAATTCAAGTGCAACCCTGAGGTTGCCGTAGCGTAATGGATATGGTGTCCACCTAGAGACCAGGATATCACGGGTTAGATCCCCACTGTGAGAGCGGATCTCCGCCATAGACACCATGTACTGGTTCTAGTTCTAGGAAACGGACTCAGGAGCGTTTAGGAAAAGTCTGAAGCTTTCTATGCAAACGTGTTAAAATAAATATGTTTAAACTAACCATGAGCTGCAAAACATTAAACAAGATTCACGAAACCACAAAAACGTATAAACAGTGCATACCTTGTTGTGTTCTTTTCTTTTTTTAAATCTTTTTTTGGCGAAGCTTCATCATTTCGCTGAAGATGACTAGTTCAAAACAAGGCACTACGTCAAAAGAAATATGTATTGCTGGTGAAAATGTTTCGCAAAAACAATCTCGTTGTGATTATCACCGTATTTATGTGAGACGGACGAGTCTCTTTCTAGATACTAGTATTGTTATTATTTTTTATGACGCCTATCCGAATAAATATAATGTCCACTGCGTCGTATATTTATACTACAAACGGTATGTTTAATGGTATTTTCTTAGTAGAATCGTAAGGAATATATTTGGCTTGATCGTCTGAACATACAAAGTAACCTAAAATCTCTAGTGAAACGTTCAAATATAATTGTACACTTCTTTTATAAGTAAACTAAAAATCTGAAAGATTCAAGTATATGTCATCCAAAAACTTACATTGTGAGTAAGTCATTTCCATGTTTTGTTTTGTTTTGTTGGGTACATGATAAGCGCATTAATCGACCAGAATATATAAACGATTTTTCTTTAATTATTGCTTGGTTACGTCATTTGTGTTTTGCAGCACTAACTTACATGTAGGTGATTCCGTTCTTCATTTAAACGTAGGGGGGGGGGGGGGGGCGTTTGGGGGCACATGATCCTTTCCTATTCAATATGCACGACAGCTGCATGGCGAAACCATGAACGGGAAATAAATAGTCCTTAAACAATGAACATGTAAATACGATCAAAGCAAAAAATGATTGTTTAAAATTTATTTTCTAATTTAAAAAAGGGTATTCAACATTGTGCTGTTCTGTTTTATGTTCGAATTAACCACTTCTGTCACAGTTCCAAAATCCAACCTATTGTGTAATAGGTTTAAATTATTGTATTGTGTTAAAATAGTCAACCGATCGGAACACCTGCAAATCAAGCAATTCATGAACAAGGAGCATTTGCTTGTTGTTTAAGGGGGGGGGGGGGAGTTAACGTGTTGCATGCTTAATTTTTATTTCATTTTATTAAATATTTAATTGTGTCCAATATTTTATTTTATTAAGTTGCATATTTCTCTACAAAGCGCATTACCAGTATATCATATAATAAATATAATTTTAGATTTAATATTTTTGCGACGTTTCCCTTTTAACTACTGTTCTCTCGCTTTCCATGCAGTAATTTGTTCAGTATCATACACTTATGTATAGGTGTTAACAACCAGGCAAGTATGAACATACTTATGAATCAAAAACGTGTTGGTATGAAAAACAGGTAAATTTGCGTTATGTTAATTTTCTTAACAGCTGTAAAAAAAATAACGGCCGTGTTACAAAATGCATCATTGGCAACATTACAAAATGGCCTAATCTATCATTCGCCGGTTGACATTTGTGGTTAGAAACTAGCATTATTTCGTAATTCTTCCGCACTTTTATGAACTCTTTTTTAAGTATATAGAGATTTTGAAATCCTCTTTATGGGTTCATTTAAACACTTTCAAATAACATCAATCAATGCAATCAACTACTAAAACTGATAAACGATGCTTTTTGAAATTAAGCAAAGTACTATTATGGAAATTTGCAACTTCATTATAAAGTGTGTTTAATTAAGTCGAGCAAATTTGCAGACTTCGCATAAACATGTTGGTACTACTATGTTTTGTAAAGAACACTATGTTTACAGTTGGTTATATAGGAGAAAATCGCTCATTTATTTCTTAAAACTAATCTTCGATAAGGTCTGCTTTAAAGGAACTTTTTCAAAGATTTTGACATGTTTTGAAGTTTGCAATTAAATGCGGTAAATTGATAAATATAGATATCAGAACAATAGAGTTTCAGTATAAAACTAAAATTAAATTAAAGAAAGAAAAAAATCCACACCTAGTCTCGAAGCTAAAAGTAAGCGCTGAAACATCACTCGGCCATAAGTGCTGCCTTAACACTATGAGAATTGTATTCGTTATATAAGCAATCCTCGTAATGTCACAAGAAATAACGATAACAACAAACCTTTCCAAATTAAACAATCGTTTCGCGTTTTGATGCTTTATAATTTTCAGGCTTTACAATCGTCAAAAGATGCATATAATTGATATTTAGGAGCATGGGAAATGTTCAGTATTGCTGTTTCCTGGCAAAAAAAACTATAGCGAAAATTTTCATTTATTACATTTTTTTTTTATTTTCCCATTTATCAAAGCGTAAAAGAACCCTTCAAGTAACATAAGATTCGTCACCGATAATTACGAGAATTTAACTTATTAGTACATCTATTAATGTCAAACTTTCGAATACCATTTACGTTTTAAATCACTCAAGTTATTGTTATTGCAATTACAGAATAATTATAGACGTCTGTGGTAGTATCAAAATAATGTACGACTAATTATTTCGGTAACGACTAGCTGTTTGTCTTTCCGATGATTGCAAATTCAAAGCATGTGTTTATAGTCAGATTCATAGTATACATACTAGACTTTGACGTTTGCCCCCGATCACTGGGATATAAGTCGGCGCAGTTTGCAGCCACGACACATTGGCCTTTTCCCCTCACAGGTTTCCATTTATACTCCTGGTTGGAGAGGAGCAAGTGTGGAATTAATGTTTTACTCAAGAAAATTCCGTGGTCTGAGCGGAATTTGAACCAGGGACCTTCCGGATCCTAGACCAGCATTCTACCACTAGACCACAGTCCCACGTAATAATTGTAATCATTCAACTCGATCTATCGTTCTCGTAGTTTAATTCCTGACTATCTAACTAAAAACTGAGTTATAACCACAATGACCAACGTAAAGCCGTTAATAAGTATCGATGTAGTTCGGTCAAGGTAAAATGTGAAATCATTCTTGCATCTATTCATATCTTACCGGTAAGTTTGAATTCATTTGAACATACGCATTCTAAATGCCAGTCGCAAAGGCACTACCGGTATTCTTATTATTATTTCGTAATAACCAAAACGATATCCATCGTAACCAATATAACTTATTGTCATGCACATGTTCAGCATCAATTTGTATATTAAAAACATGTTGGCAAAAATATCCCTTTATATTTGTTTAGTTTAAATACGATAGTAATAATACGATATTTTAGACGAAGAGGTTTGATAATGTAAATATTTTTTTATGGCAAGTTTGTTTCTTAAATGGCGTTTCTCTTGCGACCACCGTGGTCCCGAGATCGATTTTTCGAATAGCGTTTTTAAAGATCTGTGTTGTGGTGTGGTGTTAGTGATATATCCAATTTTGTATATTATACTTTTTAATTTTATAATCTAGTAACGTGTTTGTTGTAAATTAAGTCAACCAAGGAAACGCATTGTGTTTTGCTTAATAATGTTTTATTATGTTGTCCATTACATAACGATTTACGTATAAAATATAATATCCGGACATCATGGCCTACCATAAGTATATACATATCAATGATGTCTAGTACAAGAGGTGACATTCACTCCTCTTTTTTAAAATTGCACTCCTCTTTTCTTTATCTCGTTGCTATATTACTAAGTTACAAAGTCGAGGCCACGAGAAAGAAAAAAAAAGAGGAGTGAAATTAAAAAAAAAGAGGAGTGAATGTCAAAAATATTTGGCGTTCATATTTAGAGATTAGAATTTAAATAGTCTAGCTGTTGTATAATTGCATGCTAACAGACATAAATGTATTTAAGAGTCACATATTTTGTGTTATAATTGTCATATTTGCTCATCTTTAATTTTATTATTTCATGATATATGTAATGGCCATATTTTATTTATTTATGTACTTGGCAAAGAGAAGAGTGTCGGATTGCCAATAAATTTAAAGACCACAGTTGTCAGAATGCGGTTACACCACGCCTACAATGAACAAAAAATGTCAATTTTACGACAAATGTAAGCAAAATTTCCGTCGTTACGAAATGCCGCCTTTTATGCTAATTTTATGTTAATGAAAGTCGTCATTTAGAATGCTGTTATTCCCAGTGTTTATTTTTGCACGTTATGCCACTATATAAAGGTCTAACTGTATATACATATTCTGTCGGATTGCAGATCGAGTTAAGAGATAAGCAACTTGGTAAGTCATTTTACCTTTGTTAGGAGACCAGTTTCGTTGCCTTAGTTGCATTGTCTTTGTAATAAAAATCTTAGCTTGCTAGTTCATTGCTGGAAGTTTCTTAAACTAACTCTGGAATATCTATAATGAAACTAATGTATTACAAAATAAGAATATTATTTGTTGTGTAAAATTTTATGTAAACAATTGAGTTTGTCACCAGTAACCGCGAATATTCACTCATTTTAGCACCAGTTCTAAGGGAAGATGAGGTATCTGGTCATTGTGGTGTTCTTGTTGCTATCTTCCTCAATATGCCTTTCCGCTCAAGGTAAAATTTCAGTAGCAATTTAACGAATATTGTAATGCATTCATCACTGAGTCGCGTTCTGAGAAAACTGGGAATAATGCATGAGCGTGAAGTGTCGTCCCAGATTAGCCTGTGCAGTCCGCACAGGCTAATCAGGGACGACACTTTCCGCTTTTAAGGTATTTTTAGTTTCAAGTAAGTCCCTCCTTGCCAAAAATCAAGTCTAGGCGGAAAGTTTCGTCCCTGATTAGCCTGTGCGGACTGCACAGGCTTATCTGGGACGACACTTTACGCACATGTATTACGCCCAACTTTATAAAAACAGGACACACTTGATTTGCCATGTCAATCGATTTGACCTATTCCGTTTGTTCAAGCCAAAACAACAAATAAATGAAATAATAAATCAAATAATTCCAAATGGATAATTTATATTGTATATTTTTTTATCATACAAATGTAGTTTAGTATCTTTCTGCAAGTTACGAATAAAGTAAGAGACATATTGTTTTAAGTATAGGTTTGAGTCATGTTAAAGTCCGTGATATGCGCAACATTAATACATGTATTGGGCATTCTTATAAAACGTATTGTTAACCCATTTATGCCTAGCGTCCTGAAAAAAGGACATTGCAAACAGCGTAGACCCAGATGAGACGCCGCATAATGCGGCGTCTCATCTGGGTCTGCGCTGTTTGCTTAAAGGAATTTCTATATGAAATATTCTAAATATAGAAATAAATATGGTAGACATCCCTAATTTTGGAAATAAATTGATCCAATTTAGAAGGATGGGAGAGTTTACTAGGCATGAATGGGTTAATTATAACCATAAAAGTAAATGAGATATACGGGAATCAACATAGACGTCTGTCTGTCTTTCTGTCGGTATGACCGCAGACACCGACTTGTCCGATGACGTTCTTCTACACATTTCTATATGCAAAATACTAACTTGCGTGAATGGTTCCTTACGATATAAAGTTGTGTATGCGCGATTTGTACCATAATACATTAAACATTCAATAACTTATACCCATTTCTTCAAATCAGACATTACATAACATCATGTTTTACCATACGCTATTATCAAACTTTAGTCTCTTCAATAACAGAGTCCGCATGTGTAATATTAAAGGTATACAATCGCTATCCACATAGAGAATAATAAGTTAGTGTTGATTATAAATCAGGTTTATCTTGCGAGGCTTAGAAAACAAAACCTCTGAAATCACAATTTTACTTTCGCATAACAGTTAAAACACGTAAATTCACTTATACAATTCAAGGATAAATTCCTTTGCATAATTCACCGTATCAGAAACTGAAGTAAAACTATGACATCATAAAGTTTACGTTGGTATGTTTGCGATTTGTTGCAAAGATTTTTATTTTCCGGAAAGGAAACAAAGCACTTCATATTTCAACCATAGGTAATAAGGGGGGTCAAGGCGGAAAAGGTGGAAAGAACGGCGGCGGTGGTGGTGGTGGTGGCGGAGGCGGCAAAGGCGGCGGTTCCGGTGGACAGGGAGGTGACCATGGTAAGAACGGTGCGAATGGCAAGGATGCGACCTCTATATTCGGAGGCGGTGGAGGAGGCGGCGGAGGTGGTGCAGGTGGAGGCAAGGGGGGAAAGGGAGGAGAAGGTGGCTTATTGGGTTTCGACGGTAAGGATGGACAACACGGTAGCTCCAACGCTGGCGGAAGTGGTGGCGCAGGCGGTGGGGGATGGTGGGGGAGGCGGCGGAGGTCGTTGATGAAAAAGCTTTAATATTTTAGGTATTATTATGAAAAGAAATGACACTGGTGTTTTAACGATATTTTACTATAGTTTTTGAAACAATCAAATGAAATTCTTTTAGAGTTGCGCAATGTTTACATGTTATGATGACAACAGATAGTATGATATGCATGTATTTGAAAAAGAAAGAGGTACATGTATAACAATGGATCAGTTCTGAAAGCGATTTTTTGTAATTATTAGTTTTGATAGTTTTAAAATAACAATTATATATGATATCGAATTACACGAGCACAGCTGATTTTCTACAAATAAATTGTTGCAAAATTAAACATTTATGGCACGCGTTTCTAGTTTCATGTTTGAGAAGCAGTCCTCTTGAAAAACAAATTGTCACAAAAATCGTAAATTTTTATACCTATGTTGTTTTTGTTTTTGCAAAATGCAATTGTTGTATGAAAATGACTGTGTGCTCAGTAAAGTAAATAACGCCAATACGTCAACCACGAAAATAAACTGTATGATTACGTCGTTGTTAACGTCTTTACTTTCCACAATCTATATGCTTATAAAATATGTTAAACACAAACACTTCATATTTATATAAAAAAAAAACACAGATAATTGCAAAATTTCAATGAATTAATGTTTGGAGCCCCAAACAAAGACACTGCCACTGATATCACGTCGTATAAGTTACACAATCATTCGTATGAATGGCTTACTGAACTATTACTATTTAAACTCCCTGAACTTGATGCTCTATATTTTATCAACGAAATCGGTTAGCCTCAGTAGACATTGTTTTCGGAGTTAAACATTTTTTTAAAGCACAGTAATACTGCAGCGGGATAAGCTATAAACGCCAAACAAATATTATTTTGTGTGAATTCCGGTCAGATAAAGACGGGTTAGATAATTTACGAGAGCATATATAAAAAAAATCTTTAACAAGTGGTAAATGAATTTAAAAAAATCGGAAGTTATGCGAGAGCCTCGGGAAGCAATCCGCGTGATCACTTTTGGAAAGATGAAACTTCAACAAGTTACACAGAATGAAAACGTCTTGGACAAATTATTATTGCAAAATAAATACCATTATTGCAAAATATTCAAAGTTTACATTTAGAAAGTCCCGAAAAAAAGACAAACTCCCAAAAAAATAAATCGAGCAATACAGAAAATATTTCTTGGTGGATTCCGTTCATAGGGCACAACTGGAGATGTAATCAATTTGAAGTAATGTAATCTTGTATCAATCGTAGTCTCTTATATATGTTTATACAATGGAGAAAATAATTTCTGTTATGAAAACTTTCATTATTTGGAATGTAAATTGGAATCGAATGTGTGATATTCATATCTGTCCTGATAACAGTGTTTAAGTCTCGCAAAGTTTTACGACGAATCGTATAATACGTAAAGTAAAGAGGGGCGTATAGAAGGATAACTCAAAGAACTATAAGTGCGATCTTGCTTCTATAGTAACCATGGTAACCAAATGTGTGCGTCCAAAACATAGTTGTAGCAATATATTTATGTGATATGAAGTCCACAATTTAGCTCAACTATATTACAAATATTTGACGATGACTTTGCAATTTTCTTAAATAGTTATTGCTTAATTTTGAAAAGCATCCGTAAACATCTTTGTTGTTGATTACACTGATGAACGTTATTTCGCAAGTGTTAAAATAAACACGTAAAGAGGACTTCAAAATCTCATTTGACTGAAAAAAAATCTACAAAAGTGAGGGAGAAAAAATAAACGAAAGTTTCTAACCACACATGTCAAATGATATATAAGGCAATTTCGTAATCTTATTCAGGATGCATTTTGTTCTACAGCAGTTGTTTTTTTAGTCTTCTAGATATTTATTAAGGTACATACTCAAAATGATAGAACAGCATTTACTGAGGCCTTAAAGTTCCCGTCCGCGGAATGGATCGTTGTTTTGCATATAGATCGTATTGCGAGAAATTAACATAACATAAATTTAGCTTTCGCTAAACATTTTAAGCATATGGAGATAAATACATAGATTTAGCAAAGACGTAGCGTTGCAACTCAATTTCCGTCTGTAACAGACGTATTTGCATTTGTTCTTACCTTCTCTACGCTAAATTGGCACGTATCCGCAATTGTGTTTTTCCGAAGGTTTGAATTAACGTGTCGAATCATGAATATTAATTTTGTCGTTTTCGCACTTTACCGAACTCGACTCTAAAATAAAAATCGCTATATTGGTTGTTTCAACCGATTTCAACCGGATTTTCATTGATATCATCTATACAAACACGTTTTCCTACGATTCTGACCATATATATCTCCGCGAACGGGGGCTTAAAATTGCATCACAAACACAAATGTAAAAACTGATGATTTAGTACAAACGCAAACGATTCCATTATTTGTCCAACAAGTTATGAATAATATATATATGTTTTGTCTTGTTATTTATTGCATAATTTCGGAGTGCACATGCTAATCTGGGACGACTCTTTACGCACATGCATTATGTCCAGTTTTCTCAGAACGCGACTCATATGTTCTAGCTTACTGTAGCCCATCTATATCCTATGACGTTTACTTTGTTAGTACACACCCTTCTTTACAAATAACATAACAAAGCGTTTACAACAATACTTTAATTTACAAGTTATGGGACATGGGGTAAATGAAATAAATATTCAAGCATAGATTAACGGTAAACATATTGCACTGAACTATTAAAATAAAATAATAAAAAAATGACATTTTTAAATTGAGATAACACCATCGACATAAAATACAGATGTACAGTGAACACGAAAATTCCGTCATTGTATTCATGTTAATTTCATAATTGTATCCCACAATCGACAATGCTTAGCAGCATAACTTATGCACAGTGCATTTGAACTTAAAAAATGTAAACACAGTGCAATTTAATCAGTAAAATCAAAATTAAAACTGACCAGTTAAGAAGTTAATTACGCCATTTTGCGTCTTGAAACCTATATTAAATACAGATCTCAGTGGAAAAAATAAGATTTACTCTAACTTAATAGGATATAAAATATTTTATTCCCCATCAGCTATGCGAATCCTCTGGACATAGTAGCCTATTCCATACTTCAGCCGCGACGACCACCACCGCCGCGGCCGCCACCACCCCCACCACCACCACCACCGCCGCGACCACCATCACCACCGCCACCGCCGCCTCCACCACCGCCGCCGCCACCACCACCTCCGCCGCCTCCACCACCACCGCCGCCTCCACCACCACCGCCGCCTCCGCCTCCACCTCCTCCTCCACCACCACCACCGCCGCCGCCACCACCACCGCCGCCACCACCGCCGCCGCCACCACCACCACCACCGCCACCACCTCCTCCGCCGCCCCAAATTAAATCGATTGCACGAACGTCGCTACTGCCGTCTAGAATATTTATTATAGTAACTTCTTGTCACATAATTCGTAATTTATCATTGCAATACAAAGTAGAGCACAACCTTGAGTTAAACGTTACACAATAAAGATGTAACAATACAGGAAAAAACACCCTTAACTACTTATTTTATATTTTATTACTATTTATTATAATAAGAGATGTGAAAACAATGTTGCAAAAATGATCATTGAATGCTTTCGAATCTAATGTAATTGCTGAACACTAATTAATTGAAATGTGAATTAAAATGTTTGGAAACTGTTAAATATATAAAAATTGTTTTTATCGATGTGTTTACAAACTTCTTCCCAACTCACGAAAAGATCTATAAAAATTGGAACGTATCATTTACCTGACAGTTCTAATGGAAAGGCGGCAGCCATCGTCAGCAATAGACATAATGCCAGAAGTGTTGTACGTTTCATCTTGATATCTTTTAGGAAAATAAACCTATCATATGAAAACTTAAAAAGTACTTAAACACACAGTATTCATATGAACGAATTTTATTTCCAAAGTATTATACAATGTACAAAGTAGAAGTTAAACGTTAAATTGTCAAACTAGCATATATCAAAGGTAAAACTGTGCCAGGTTAACCTATTTCTTAAAGCAGTCATTTACTTGAAAAAAGTATATTGTAGTGGAAAACAGTAAGAACAAGAACGCATTACATTCGTGTGAATAGAAAAATGAAATGCTTTTCTAACGTGTATGAACTATATATATTACCTTTTTGAGTCAATAGACAACTTTAACACTAAAACTTGTTTCGAACTGAATACAATTTTAACTCTTTCAGTGCGGGAACCGAATTTTGAAGGCCTTTGCAAACAGTTTGGATCCAGATGAGACGCCACAAAACGTGGCGTCTCATCTGTATCCAAACTGTTTGCTATTCTGATAGTATTCTTTGAAAAAATATCGAAGAAAATGCTAATTTTAGAAATTCAGCAGACGAAATTTTAGCAGACGACAAATTTCCCAGCATGCAAAGGGTTAAGTAAAGAGAGTTGTTCTGAACTTTTAAAAGTATAATTGTATACAGATTCTTATTGAACGTTTCATTTTCAAACAGGTATCGAAATACAAAATCGCAGTTAAACGTTAAACAGTCAAAACATACCTTAAACTTAAAACAGTATCGGATTAAAACATTTTAAAAGAATTGATAAACATGAATATTATTATATTGTTAAGTTCATAACATTTCCTATGAAGAACACATTCAATTCACGTAAAAAATACGATATTCTATTAAATGTTTCATTTAATTGAAAAATAGCATACCTGAGCATCCGTCGCTAAGTCGCTATGGTGTATCATTAGATTGACGTTACGTTTTATACTTTGAACATTACCTTTAAAATGTAACGTTTCATAATAGGGGCTTGTCGCATGGAAAATAATTGTGGTTTGTATATAAACGAAACAAATGCGCTCATTTTGAAATGAAACAAATTACAGTGGTTAGTTACGATGACAATTAATATCCTGGTAGGTTTTCCGCCACGTTGAGTACTTAATCAAAACACGCGAACGTGATAAAATATACATCGGTTAAACTGCGTTATTTGCGCAGTTATCAGTTGTAATTGTTCCATTTAAGATTTCAGTTACGAAATTGAAGCACACGGACGGATCCAGACATGCCTGCCCTGGGGAGGGGGTGTTAAATTGTACTTTTTAATCTAATTAATCTTAGTAATCAAAGGACTATAATTCATCCATTTATCCATCCATTCATTTATCCATCCTTTCATTCATTCATTCCATGTATACATTCATTCCATGTATACATTCATTCGTTCATTTATTTATTCTTTTATTCATTTTTTTATTCATTTATTCTTTCATTCATATATTCATTCACACATGCATGTATGCATGCATTAAGGCAATCGCTCATTATTTTATTTATTCATTTATTTATTCTTCCATTCATTATCTTTCAATTTATGTATTTATATTTTAACTTAAAGACCGCAAAACCAACCAATCCTCAAAGCCAACGCCTGAGAGCGTCTTGTTGGTGTTATTACCTTTTGTAAATTCGTTTGGATCACTGGGCCTTTATATATGTAAAATACACTTATTCTTTGTTTACAGTATCGTTTATTTACAGTCTTTAAAAAAACGTGGTACGGGTGACGTTAGCATGTAATAACGCCTTCAATTATATACTCGTGGACAGAAGAGACAATAAGCACAAAGCAATGCACCGACGTGGGGATTGAATAAAAACAAATGTTCAAAAAATATATTAAAGAATGCTGTGAGGACAAAACATAAAAATGCCCTCAGTAAAAATCATGCAGTTAATACCAGTAAGCCAGCTCGTCGTTCGTTCGCCAATTGCTGCACAGGTAAAGATCATTTTAAGCTAAAAGCAATTCAAAAAATAAAAATATATATCATGTGATATGTAAGACTAATTTCGACACGTAACAAAGTTCGCTGTTTTGTGTTCAACATTTTTTCCGGCTACTACTTTTATTATTATCACACTCCTTAACGTTATTTTCCCGCCTTAAACACGTTAGAAACACGAAACACGATAACTCAACTAAACAAGGAAATTTCACCGTGATAACATGTATAATTTGCCACTTTGCTATTATTATTTTACACTTATACTTATTCCAATAATAATATTATTTAATTTACAACCTTCAACTTAAGTAAAAAAGTCAATATTATGGGCTAAGAGACCCCCATAATCATATATCTTCTTAAAGAGCATTATAAGCAGAATGCATTTTTTAAGTATGTCTTTCGGTTTGTAAGAAAGAACTGGACACGTATCAATTTCACTGTTCTTTTTGACATTTTTTCGGGCTACTTTTACTTGATTTCAACTTGACTTCGAGCAAGTTTCCCGCTGTAGTTTCCGATCTTCAAACTTAAAGGGGCCTTTTCACGTTTTGGTAAATTGACAAAAAAAAAAATTGTTTAAGATTCGCAAATTTTCGTTGTAATTATAATTTTTGTGAGAAAACAGTAATACTGAACATTTACCATGATCTAAAATATCCATTATGCATCTTTAGACGATTTAAAAACCTGAAAATTATGAAGCGTTGCAAGGCGAAATAATTGAATAATTTGCAGAGCTCTGTTGTTGTCGTTATATTTTGTGACACTACCAGGATTGCTTATATAGAGTATAAAATACAGCATTGATTGTATGATCACGGATGGCTAGTGGTCTATGCATAAGACTTTTACTCCAGGGGTCAATGGTTCGAGCCCAGTTGGGGGTTACTTTTTTTGTTTCTTTAATTTTATTCTTGTTTTTACTGGAGCTGTTTATAACCAATTTTTACATTTATCAATATAAAGCATTTAATGACAAACTTCAATATCTGCCAATATCTGTGAAAAGGTCCCTTTAACATAACTAACATATTAGTGAACATCTTTCTTGCACACAGGTCGAGAAAAGAATAACATAATAATTGTCTTTAACTAAAAACGTGTCTTCCAGTAAATCAATATGATGTGTTAGAGAAGAAAGCATTGTACATCTCAATTAGATTGCAAAACCATCTACGCCTGCAGTCGATTGGTCAATAACGGATTTTAGTGAGTAACGGATAGGTTTAACGTTTAATGGCAAATAATTGTACTTTTGTTATACTTTCAAAAGCGAAACAATGTCACGAAATGAAAGTAGTCAAACTATGTATTAGTGAATTTTACATGCTGTATAAGACACATTTTCTGTTTCTCGATGTGATGCTTCAGAAAAAATCCTTCAATAAAGTATGGATGCATAGAAACGCAATTTTTGTTTATCGCACAAAATGTGCATAGAAAGTGCAGAATGTGCTTTAGTGAATAAACGGACACGTGGTAACCCACATGCTCAAGAATACGGAAAGTGTCTCAAACTACATACTGTCTCGAATCCCCAAGTCTTAAGAATATGGGGGTTGTCTCGAACTACATATTGTCTCAAATTCCATATTTTCAAGAAAATGAGGGTTGTCTAAAGTTACAAACTGCCTCAAATCCCCCATTCTCAAAAATATTGGGGTTGTCTCAAACTACATATTGTCTCAAATCCCCCATTCTCAAAAATATGGGGGTTGTCTTAAACTATATATTTTCTCAAATTTAGTTGTCTAGTGTTCTATAACAATCGAAACTGTCCAAAAAATGTATGCTGGGCAGTGTAAAATGCAATCAGGAAGATTGTTTCTACACTTTGCTCATGCTTTGTTTTTTTTGGTGATTGACCATATCAACATCGCTATTACATGTTGGTACAATGATTCATATGTAATTGTGATCATATGTTATCGTAATAAATTATTGTTTGTGATTTATTATATTTGGTATGCCTCATGCCTCTTCATTAGACCTCAATGATCGCACAAACCGTGTAACCCTATCAAATGTAGTTAGTATACACATTTCCCAGTTTATTTTACCTACTTCAGCATCAAACAAGTTATGACGATGAGATTTAAATTTCCAACCACACTTTATTTACTCAAGATAAATAAATTTTAATGACGATGGGCTATAAATTATTGATAAGTTAACGCTGTTTCTGAAAGACCGATTACACAAACTATGCTATGAGTACAAAGAACTACTCCGGGACGCGCAACGATGGTCGTCCGTTAAAGACAAACATATTGACTATATATTTTTTTCATCTAATTACAACATACAATATTACATTTATACATGTGGTAGACACTTTATTTAAGATTTCAGTAAATGTTCTAACTTGTCACCATTAACTTAACGTGTGCTAAGTATTGCGAATAGTACTCATATATAAACTTCTTTTACTCTATGTGGAGAATTAATTATGATGAAATACTGTATCAGATATACAAAAGAAACACACGGACACAAAAGTGCAGACATAGTGTTATCCATTTTTGTTTTACAAATTTGGTAATATTACACGCAAGCCTAAGCATTCAAAAGTTTACACGAACAAGAGCTGTGTTTGTGAAACACAATATCCCCTACTGTACTATGAAGCCACACAAAAGCTATATCCCAATTAAAAAGCCCGTTACATTGTTATTTAAGAGAACATTGCAAGAATCGTAACTTCGTCAATTATCAATGGACCAGAACAAAACTCAGTCTTGATCTGGAAGTCATGTAGATAGACTCAAACACACAAAAATCAGGAATCTTAAGGCGTTTCGGAAAAAAAATCCGGAAAAGTGTTATTTTTGAGAAAATATTGAGTCCTAGGCCCGTAGGCCCGCAACTTCGTCAAAATTCGATGTACCAGAACGAAACTCGAACTTAAACTGTAAGGCTTGTAGTCACTTTCACATCGGAAATCAGGTCAATATGTGCAAGTGTTATGGCAAAAAAACAGGAAAACTGTTGTTCTAGAGAAAATGCCTAAGTTTAAGGTTCGTTACTTCGCAAAAAAACAAATACAACGGTAGGGAACTCGAACTTGATCTGTAAGTCATGCAGGTAGAGTCACACACAAACAATCTGTTAAAAATCTGAAAGCGTTAAAGAAAACAAAACTGCGGAAACGGAATGCCGGACGGACGGAAAGACGGACGGACAGTGCGACTGCTATTTGCCCCTACCTGGGCATAAAAATACGTAAACAGTGAATGTAAAATGCATTACTATTATAGCTTACAATGTTATGAAACTTAACGTCTTAGTTGATTTAATAAGCCTAGATAAAAGTTGAAATGAAAAAAAAAATCCGGTTGTGACAACGCTTTCTTTATATACAGTGTGTTTTGATAACGTATTAAAGATTGAACATATTGTACGGTATATGTCCGGATACTTTTAACCAGGTTTTCCGAAGGAAAAACTGGTTTTAGATCGGTGAATGTCGGCGGGCGGGCGGGCGGGCGGAACAATTCTTCCGAATGCAACTCCTCCTTCATTTCTCAACGGATTTCAATGAAACTTTCACAAAATAATTGTCACCAAGTGCCCTGGCGCATATTGTCGGGATTTTATTATTCGGTCGAAATCAAGGTCGCCACGACTAAAAATAGATTGAATTTGACACAAGGGGGAGTAACTAGGAACAATCAGTAACAATGCACATTTTGAATTGTCTCCCTTTACCAGACTTTTTTTTCAAATTGAAAACCTGGTTTTGTGACAATGTTGTCCCTTGTCCATTAATTTTAACTTAATAAGTTAACAACACATCCAAATGTAGGTCTGCGTGACAGATATATGTAAACAAAAGAAGTATTTCGTTTTCTGATACTTATGTTTTCAACACAATGCCTGGTATATGCAAACGATTTATATTACATTAATCATACATTCTGAGCATTATAAAAAATTCACACTTCAGAAGACATTGGAATTGACATAATACGGTATTACTTGAGATTTAATTAAACATTTCCTAAAATTAACAAAAGATAAAACTGTCACTTTTTCACAACTCTGCATACTGCTTTCCTGTTCAATTGGGGCGTACATTATTGATTTATGTGTAAAGTATAAATAAGTAGAACAAACGTCATAACCCAATCTTATCGTTTTTAGAAAACGAAACAGAAAGTAAGTATATTCTCTGAAAACAGTTAAAATGCATATCATGTAATTCCGCATTTGATGCGACTTTGCTTTAAAGACGAAGGCACACAGGTCGATTGTGGAAAATGGTATAATATTATATTTTGTTCGTTTATAGTGTTAATTGTGTAACTGCTGGCCGATTACACGCGGTAAATAATTATGTTTTGTTATGAAGTGAATTGTATGTGTATTTTGATTTCAGATATGATTTAAGTATAAGCTATCGATACGTCATTTGTTAGGCGTAGGTGTGCTATTACTTCTCAGATAATTCAATTTACTTCATTAATATTCGTACGGAATACAATTTAATTGACATTGTAACAATCATGATTGATCATGCTGACAGTGCCATAAATTAGTTTGTCATAATGGATATCGTGTTTGAAATTATTATCCACACATATAACGTTTACCTGTCCAATAATACACAAGGGCTTGAATATGCGACGTAAATATATTTCCACTTCAAAGTTCAGGAAGTCATTTGCCTTCGGGTCAGTACCAGTTGTGATGGCTATGTGTACTGTAGTGAGCTATGTAATAGCATTGCGATTATAAATTTGATGCATTAATTTTAAAACGTTACTGTTAAATATTGAGCTATCTGTCATTTTGTTTGCTATAAACTCGTTAATGTGTTCAGTTTATATCAATTAATCTTAAATGCTTGTGTGATATTTGATTCGTGCTAGAGAAAACAATCAAAGGATATGTACGTATTACGGCATGATGTCTACCATCGTTAGTGTTACTTTACAGTACGAATCAAAACACTATATACATTTTTATCATAAGAAAATTAAGTTTGTCCATTTTCACGCTTTGGATGCATGTGTACACCGAATAGTAGAACAGAACAAAACAGAACAACATTCCTCCCAGGTATACATCAGCCTGCACAATAGTGCACAATACATAGTTATTTTCCAGTCCAAGTGTAGTACAGCATAGTATAGGTGTTCAGCGTGAGACTATTTTATCGCCAATAAACGGCAAGGCGAATAAAACAGTTTTACACTCAACTCTCGGAATCGATACATTGTGTGTGTGTCCCTTTATATTGGGCGACACAATAAACTAATTAAAGTGACGTCGGTTTCATCATATGTATTATTAAATACAGGGAAAATATTATGCTAATAAATGCAAATTATGTGCCAAATTAACAAAATATGAACGTTTTTGCAAACTTGAATTTAACAATTCTACAACTAATGTGGTTGATTTCGTTGCGTACTGAATGAATCATTTTACTAGAAATTGCATGGAATTTTCTGTACTACTTGCACAACATAAGGTTTGTAGAATAAATATTATTTAATGGATCGTACAAATTACCTCAGTTTAGTGCAAGCAAATCATTATTATTTTTTAATAAATAAATAAATACTTAAATATCAGTCAATATTAACTTAGCGAACCGAGAACGATGTGCTCATAGTGCGCTATTGTGTTATCTTGACGTCCGTCGTCCATCCGTGACTTGACGTGGGGTGTTCGTTCATGAACGTTTTCTTCAAACGACATCTCCTCCCGAACCATTGTGCAGTATTTTATGAAATTGCCCAGGAATGTTTAATGGGAGGTACTCACTACAATTGTTCAAATCGTGCGGGTCCGTTGATTTATTTGGTCAAATGGCAAAAGTGGTTAGTTTGTTAATGAAAACTTAAACCAGGATGTTTAATATGATGAATGTAACATCGCTGTGTGGTCTTCGACACAGTGTGTTATAATTATACTATCTGTGTAAATTGGCTTCAACCCAGGGAACACCGGTCTTACATAGACTTAGATAGCCCAAGGCTTTAAACTTTGGTATGTAGCATCATATATAGGTCCTCTACAACGTTGTTGCAAATTTGCCACTGGGGTCAAACGTGGCCGATTACCGGAGGTCACCGGGTGTTAATAGAATTATGTAGGGAAAACCTTAAAGTCCTGTTTTCTGAAGCCGCAAGCCCAATGCGTTTTACTTGGTATGAAAAATTGTCTGGTTGTTCTCTACCAATGTATTTCAACTAATTTCCTTTGGTCGAAACTTGCTCCACCCCAAATGCCACCAGTTTTACATAGACTTATATAAGAAATACCTTAAAAAGCATGTTTTTAAACCGCAAAGCCGAAGGCTTTCATATTTGGTATGTAGCATTACTGACCCCGCTCCGGGGTCACCAGTTTTAAATTGATGTTTACCGGGAAAGCCTTTACAAAATTTCATCAAGCCTTTCAATTTTGCACGTGGTGTTGTCCTCCATATGTCCTCTTGACTTCGAAGTATGTTCAAATTATGCCACTGGGAGAAAACAATGGTGTTGACCATGGGGCATAAGTTTTACATAGAATTATGTTGGCAATACCTTTAAAAAATCAACTTGTCCATGAATTTCATATTTTGAATGCAGTATTATCCAGAAGACCTCAACATAACTATTCAAATCACGCCCCTGGTTTGCAAACTGTGCACGCCCCAGGACTAACATTTGTAATATTACCATGTAACAAAACAGTTTAATTTATTGTATTAGAAACATAAAGGTCATGAGCTTTGATATTTTGTATCTAACAACAGATAGTGGTCCTAAACAATGTTTGGGCAAATCATGCCTATGGTGTCACACAAGGTCTTACCCCATGAATAACATGATTTGTATAGACTTTAATAACAAAATAATATTTAAGAATCTTCTATATAATGACAAGACCTGGAGGGGTAACTATTGGTAAGTAACATCGTATAGTGGTTCTCCACTACATTTGTACTTATTATGCCCCTGTAGTCAACGTCAAAAGTAACCCGCAATCAGGGGTCTCGAGTATTATACCACTGAGGTAGAGCTTTTCAGGTGATTGTAAAATCTTCCACTGAGTCATCTTTTGTTTCGGGTTTATACAATTGGTCAGAAAAATAAGTTAGACTATCTTTGTTTTTATTTGTCAACTGGTAGTTTTCATTTATGATACGTTCGTGCTTTACTTGCCCTTAGTAAACTAAACATAATTACGCAATTATAAATAATTTCAATATTGAATTGGTACTAATATTCCTGCCATCCGTGCATGCATATATTCCTGACTAGTATGTAGAATAATATTTCAGTATATGCTGTGCTATGTTTAGGTTTGAAGTTCGGAACTTCTAACGGGGAAATTCAAAACTTTCGATGTTAAGCCATTCAGCTTCTTTTATTTTAGCATATTTAGACGTTTAAGACAACTACCCAAAAAAATAATTCAAAATGTCGGCTTTGTATTATACTCTTACTTGAAAACTTATAATTCATTCAACCGTTACTGTAAAACTAAGATTACATTCTAAAATTAATATTGAATCTAAACGTGCCGTCGAATCCTTTTATTGGTGTTATTTAGGTCATGAAAAATATGGAAGCTTAAAATGTTTTATAATGAAAGCTTTATTTATAAATGTATCGCAGAAGAACTATTTTAATACTGAAGGTTCGACGAACTCATACATTCAGATTGGCATGACAATCAACGTCTGGTTAATACTTTATATTTTAAAGGCTGCTGGAAAAGCATTAATAGTAGCGGCAATTGATTTTGGGACAACTTATTCTGGTTGGGCATTCTCTTTTAAACACGAGTTTGAAAGTGATCCTACCAAGGTTTCTACAAAAATTTGGAGAGAATCCAGTCTCTTGTCTAATAAAGGTAAACACATGAATGTCTCTATATATACATTATTCAATAAATTAAATCTATAAATAAAACAATGATTTAATGCGTTCCGTTGAATATCCATCCAGTTTCTTTTATTACGCTACTTATATTGAAATATAAGCTAGTGCTAGATATGAAAATAATATGTTAAAAACGAAATGAACACTTAAATTTTCGTTTACATATATTTTAGTGTATTTTATAAGTGTTGATGACAAATTACAGAATAATTAGTGTCAATCAATTGTTATACACTTCAGGTCCAACATGTATTCTTATCAATCCTGATGGACAAACACTTGGGAAATTTGGCTATGAAGCAGAAACGTACTATAGTGAGCTTTGCACAAAAGGACTGCAGAAGGATTATTACTACTTTCACAGATTTAAAATGATGTTATGGGATAAGGTAATATTGTACGTATTATACATTTTTGGATCATGTACATCCATCGAGCAGACAACAAAGTTACATCATTGTAACTTTCTGTCCCAACAAAACAGACACTACTGTTTTAATGTACATATACACCTTTATATCAAAGATTAATCTTAGTCTTAAAAGTATTGCATAACAAAATCAACTTTATTTTATAATAACTCACACTGTCTTAAACAATCACTTGCAGGTGATGACGACAGATGCGCAAGTCGAAGATGCTAGCGGAAAATTATTGCCAGCTTTGCTAGTATTCTCATTGTCAATCCGGTACGCATGTTTATGAGTTTGTATGTTTATGAATTTGTATTTGTCTATTTACTAAGAAATATTAATGTATGTGCTTAAACGACATCCATGGATGGAACGATAAAAGAAAGTGATTTTCACTGGGTCCTCACTGTTCCTGCGATATGGAATGACCAGGCCAAACATTTCCTGAGGCTTGCAGCTGAGAAGGTGTGTATTTTACTATGCACATTTTTTGCAATACCTTAGCGGTTGCCGTAAGGTAATGTTTTATTGATTTTGCAGTACCTTCAGCGCTTTGATTTTATATTATATAGTCCATCTTACTAAAGACTAAGCGCGCGTAGGTAAAGAGAGCCAAACGCAAGCTAGTTGATTAAAAATTTGGTGAATCAATTCAAAAATTACAACAAACCATGATTTACATGAAGAGTTGAATAGATATGTTGTGAATCATTCACACAATATTAACTAGAATTGTAATTTTGAAATTGAACAGCCTTCTACGAAAGTCGGTGAACGTATTGCATTGAGCCCAATATGAACATTTTCACGTCTAAGTGAATACAAGGAAAATAAACACAACAGCATAACAAATACAAAAACAACTGTATAGATAACTGATTAAAATAAGGAAGGAATATTTAAGCTAACCTACCTCGAGTTCATCAGAAGCAAAGTTTCACGTTCGAACCGACAAAAGTAAAATCTGTTTGCAGTAAACCCCAAGCAAATTTAACTGTCAATTAGCGGAATGACTTACTTTTGGGGCTGTCGCCTCGACCCTCTCGCTAATTTACGCTTATTTGTTATTATTAATACACATCGAACTGGTAGGGGATGGCGGCCGTAAAGAAATTAACAAGTCATACGTATTAACGTCGACGCATGCGTAAAACGTTGTTATATATTTTGGGGCATAGTTAGATTACAAACAACAATTTGATCCTGCAAACAAAACGTACACTTTACAGTATGTCTTAATTGGCTCTACAGTTGCATATCTAATTACACGATAACAGTGTAAATTTTGCGAGTAATTTTCGTAAAGCTGACTTTTCGTATCCATTTTAAAATACAAGTGGGCAATGCTTACAGTTTGTTAGAAGTCCACTAAAAAGTTAATGTGCATTTGGTATATTAGGCTGGCATCGATGGTGATTACCTGAGTATTGCTCTCGAACCAGAAGCCGCGTCATTGTATTGCAGACACCTTCCAGTAGAAAAACAATCACTGTCGGCCAGTACGCTCTCGGCATTAAGAGAGGGAAAGACGTACCTTGTACTCGATGCAGGAAGTAGTCTGTTTTCTAATAATGCATTATTGGTGCTAAATAAGTTGCGTATGTTGTAATTTTGTGTTGACCATGTATGTTTAATTAATGTTACAGGAAGCACAGTTGACATCACAGTACATAAGGTATGTCATAGTGGAAGGCTGAAAGAAGTCTACAAAAGCAAGCGGTGGCGCCTGGGGAGGAACAAAGGTCGATGAGGCCTTCATTAAATTTCTCGACGAAATAGCGGGTAAGTCATGCTGTATATTATGTCATGTAACTAGTTGAAACAGGCATATAACTTTTTCGTCTGAAATATGATCAACATTATTGACAGACTTTCATAGTTAATATTGATACTCAAGAATAAATCTCATAGTTGTCAGTGACATTTAATTAAACCTCTAAACATTTAAACATTCGTAATGAGTGCTACACGTATTTATCGTTTTGCATGTGTTCAAACAATGATATACTTGTTATCAAGGTGGAGACGTTATTGAGTATTTAAAAAAAGAAGCCATGGATGATTACTGGGAACTGCTGAGAAACTTTGAGGTGAAAAAGAGAACAATAGATGCTGATTCCGACGAGCTCGTTACATATAAAGTACCGTTCAAAATGTTAGAGTTTGTTCTCGAATTGAAACCAGCGACTTTAAAACAGGTTATATAGAACTCCAAGTGTTCTGAACAGGTAAAATGAATATATGTATATATTTATCATTTATTTTTGATGATTTTTTGGCAAAAGACTTGAGTACTATGCAATTTTCTTGTATGTTGTGATTTTTATTATGTTTTCTAGAATACAGACAACATTTGTTCTAGACATTTTTGCTCAGACTTAAGACAAATATGTCTGTATTTATTGAATGTCTCTTGATCGGTTATTAACTGGTGTTTTGCATTGTTTCAACAAATGTATCTATAATGACCCCACTTTGAATCATAACTGGAAGAAGATTTAAATTTGCGTTATGAACAACAAATTCCACTTACTGTTGTGCTAATGAAATGATAATCACAAAAATACTTTTCAGATTGACCTATCTGGAGACAAGATGCGTTTATATGCAAACCTGTTCCGGTCGTTTTTTGACGCCTCAATCAGCAGCATCGTTCTGCACCTTGACGATCTTCTACATAAACCTGAGAACGCTGATGTTGAAGCCATATTAATGGTCGGTTGCTATTCAGAATCCCCACTGCTTCAACAAACCATCCGAAAAAAGTTCAACGATCTTAAGGTCGTTATTCCTAATGAAGCAGGGCTGGCTGTACTGAAAGGAGCTGTTATTTATGGTCATGATTCAACCGTCATCAGAGAACGTGTAGCAAAGTATACATATGGGACTGATATTGAGGGTGAAGAAATTTCTCCTGGACTATTTACAGATCATCGATTTGACACACTTATTGCGAATGGACAAACATTGGTTGTTGGCGAACCACAACAAGAGAAGACATACCAACCAGTGAAAATAGATCAGAAAGCGCTGGATTTTGACATTTACGTGACGCGCGATAAAAAACCCTACATACGTTACTGATCTCGGGTGTCAAAAGATTGGTTCGTTCGAAGTGCCAATATCTGGGCGAGGCTTAGAGCGATGGGTTACTGCAAGAATGCTATTTGGCGGAACTGAAATTGAGGTTGTTTGTATTGAAGAGGCTACAGGAAAAGAAACAAAATCAAAGGTTGACTTTCTGCAATAAAATGCATAATACAAGTTAAAAACGTGAAGTAAGATATGCCATGAATACATAGAACAGGTTTCATCAAGTTCCTGACTGTAAATGTCAAACCCGTCGATCAAGCACGCGTGAACAATAGGTACGCTACATTGGAATGAAAATTTAGTGGAAATGATTGTATTCAATAATGCAAACTGCAAATGCAATTCATCAGTTCATACATATTCGTATCAACCAGTTGGGTTTGTATTGATGTTAATTTATAATACTTACACGTATAACCGATATGTCTGCAACTGTCACGAATCAGAGTCGGCGAGAAATAATACTAATATTATTATTATTATTATTATCTTGAAAAAAGCACGAAGAAATTTTTTTTTAGAAAAAAATATTTATACGGAGACTAAATTTTCTTAAGCGATCGTTTGTTATTGAAATTAGCTATGCAATCCATACATATATTATTAAAAGATAATACTACAATTGAAACTTTATGTTTGTATAATAACAACTGTTTTCCAGTTTCACGAACTAGCTATACTTTGATTGGATAATATCCCTACGTTACCTGTTTTGTTTTTTATATCCCTATAAACCCATACACTTACATATACAAAACATGCTCGTAAATATTCATTACCATGCTATTTCTTAAATAAATAAGTAACCTTATGAAATCCATGTTGTGTTCGAATCTATACGACACCTACCACATTCGTAAACAGCAAAATGACTTAAGTTGCGCTTACGTTTACGATATACCGGATTGAAACCGATACTGAAACGGGAATGGTATGACAGCGGGTACAAGTCCGCTGTGGGTCTGAAAGTGTTGATATCACAGCATATAACCACTTTGCGTTGAAATTATAAGAAGCATTTTGAAGCATTTCATCAATTTATACAAAGTCTGAATAATAATGCCTGACGCATGCATAAATTATGAATGCAGTAAGGAGTAATGTTCCCAACAGTTCAATCACCAATAAATGCAGAAACATGTCATTCAATATCTTAATGAAACACATGCCGTAAATAAACACCACCACATATCGAGTATCAAACTCATGAAAGCAAAGTCATCGCCAGAACCAATGAGAGTAACAGCACACTTGCTCATTGTGATATTATGACACTAGAAAATAAAATGCACATTAAAATGAAAATGCCCACTCCCTTATTCATGCATGTACAAAAGGCGATAATATTGTTATAATACAGCTTACTATGATATAACCATTCACGTTACAGTTTAAGCAAAATAATAAGCACGCTCGTCATTTTATTCAACGCGAGAAAATGACACGATTAACGTGTAAGGATGATATTGGTTATTAACCAAGTGTGTCATATGAAGGATTGTTAATTACTAATTAGCAACAATTTATTAAATTTGCGATTTTTTTATAAGTTTTTATGATAATGTGTTTAATTACTATTAAATACAATGTTGGGTTGGGTATTCGATACACCATACATTGCATAGTCTGAATACAGTGATGAATATAAAAAGCAAGAGGCAAAGTTTGATTCACTTTATTCACTTTTTCAAACAAACCAAGCAATTTCTCGCTTTAGTCATGCAAATTATTAAGAATGTCTGTTAATAAAGGAGTCAAAACAAGTTCTACTGTGAAAATGGTGCACTAACGTTCCATGTGTATTTTAGAGTTTATGCGCAGTGTTTTAATACATTACTGAATATTTGTCATGTTTGATATGAAGAAATGTCCTTGCCTTTCATTTAACCACCTTTAATTCGATTAATACATGTCAATTTTTTCTAAAGATTATGTCATTAAAAGGTTTGCATAGACCTATATTTTTAATTTAATAATTTTATTTTATGTGTGATGCATTTTAATATTCTTTGAATATTTATTTGCTTAAAGAAGAGATAAAATTTCGCTCATTTTTAATGTCTTATTTACATATACGCCTACTATTTTTAAATGGCCTTGTTATTTCAAGCACTATATTAAACATGTCGTGTGTTTTTTTTTACAAATGTTACCGTTTGATTTCTTTGTGGGGTGCAAGTAGTATATGCAATATTTGAAAACACATGCATTTGTATGAGGTCAAAGAAGACATTTTGTTACTCATGTTTATTTTAGTTTAACAAACATCTTTAGTCCCATTCACATATTTTTTATATTTTTCAAAGGCTCTGCCATGACAAAATCTGTACTTAACACGTTGGTATTGTTTTTACAAATATTTAATTTTCATGCATGTGGTGGTGCATAGTTAATTCTTATTATTCAATCTGAACCAACCACATTACAACTATCAACACTGTTCGTTTCACTGCACGGCATTTAAATGCACATTATTTATGTAAATGAGAACTTCGTTTTGGTATTGTAATAAACTTTTCCAGAAGACTGGTCCAATATTACACACATGTTTGACAGCATAAGATGAAAATTAATGTTTACAATACCGGCAGCTAAAATACAAAAATATTGAATGGAAATATTACTTCAAGTGTGGTCCGCGATGCGTTATATAACCTTCGTCACATGTGACTTGGTATTCGTTTATCAATTAAGATTTTAAAAAATGCTTTTAAAATCGCCCTTGATATACCCACCACCCATCGCTGTTCTATCTAAGATGAACTGCTGAACAGAAATCAATGATAATATGTTGTCAATAATTATTACTAATTGACCACGTTCGCGAAGTCACAATTAACAGCGTTCTCAGGTTTATGTAGACGATCGTAAAGGTGCATAACGATGCTGCTGATTGAGGCATCAAAAGCCGTCAGTCCGTAATGATAATAATACATACTTTTCATGCAATGGACACCAATCGTGATACATCGGCTATCTCCGGACTCCTCCGTAAGATAGGCAGATTTAAGCAATAAATCGTCTGCTTATCCAGATTGAATGGACACTTATCCGAGTCTCAAACCGGACAAACAATTTTCCTTTTTATCACGTCTTAAATAACATTCTTGTTATTAAAATGGAGCTATACAGTTCCGATTTTTTTACCTAGGAATTTTTGACAGATACTGACACAAATGCAAAACTGCTTCAATCTTTGAACAAGTCCCGCTCACATTATTCGGTGTATTTCCCATGTAGAATGCATTTAATTGAAAATTTAAGATACGTTTAATCATTTACGTGCACTTCGACCTAAATGAAAATATCACTGCATTTGTTAATGTAGTTGTAATAAACTATTTGAATAACAACCATCGGTTTGGTACCAAATGATACACGATTAATTACCGTGGATTAACGGTACCATTTTGGGCAATTTTAGCTGGATTATGGGGTTCGCCTGTTTCGCCCCTCTTAGACCGCCTCTGGTAGGTGCCCCGACAGTTGTCCTACTTCATGATCCAATCACGTTTACAAATAAAATGACGAACATGTGCTGAATGTTGACCTTTTCAGTGATCCATTCACGTTCACAAATAGATTGACGTGCGTGTACTCAATGATGACCTTTTCAATGATCCATTCAGGTTAACAAATAGATTGACGTGCGTGTACTCAATTTTGACATTTATGTGTATTCATTCATGATCACCATTAATATAATACCATTAGTCTACTGAATGTTGACCTTTTTAATGATCCAACCACGTTTATCGATATAAATACATTAAGATGTTACTATAGGGACGGCTATACTTGCAGATTGTACGCCAGCGATCGAGTCGATAGCGCGAGGGTTGTATTCAACACAGCGACTAGTTTTTCATTAAAACACATTATTGGGCTGTAACAGAGGCTTAAAGCAGTAAAAATAAACTCGCTGGATGATTCTCAACTATTCGCGATAAATTATACAAGATTTATACTCCATTACGCTTGAGAATATACATTTGCATTCGCGATTTTGATGCTTAAACAAGCATTGGGCTAGAAAATATTGCGTTACGCGTTGTTTACCAGGATCTGAATAGCGATGGAAATAATAGGAATAATTAGCCTGCCCAACTGGTTGGTCGGAATATTGGCTTCAGTGTTAGCAATATGTGTGTAAGTATTAAACTAAATGCAAATACAAGAATATGCAAAAGCATAAAATAATATGCGTCATCAACAACTGACTTCAAATGCTTGATTGTTACAGTCTGTATGAAAGCTTAACACTGGTATATTCGTTACAATATGTAAATTGTATTAGCTGTTAACCTGTTTTCGTCGACAGGTGATATCAGTTTACTTCCTCATTTCCTTTGCTAGTTTGTGTGGAGGTCATTGTATCAAGTTTAAAAGTAATCCTAATAAAACAAACACAAAAACCAGGCTAGTGGTTTTGTTAAGAGGGTGAATGTAAAATGTAGAAAATAAGAAAAAAAACTTATTTCGTTTTAGAAGAAAAGACCATTCTTTTAAAGGGGCCTTTTCACGTTTGGGTAAATAAAAAAAATTAAAAAAAAATGTTTCAGATTCTCAAATGTTCGTGTTAGTTATGTTATTGTAAGGAAACAGTAACGTTGGACATTAACCATGCTCTAAATAGCCATTATATGCTTCTTTTGACGAACCTGCAACTAATAAAGCGTTGCAACGCGAAACGAATTAATAATTTGGAGAGTTCTGTTGTTGTCTTTATATTTCGTGAAACTACGAGGATTGCTTATTTAAAGTATAAAATAAATCTTTCACTGTAACAGGAAGGATGGCCGAGTGGTCTCAGTGATTGACTTTTTTACTCCAGGACTCCAGGGGTCAGTGGTTCGAGCCCTGTTGAGGGTTTCTTTTTTTTCTTTTTTTTTTAAACATTATTCTTGATTTTTTACTGGCGCATTTTAGATCCAATGTTTACATTTATCAATATAAAGCAAGGAATGACAAACTTCAAAACGTGCCAAAATCTGTGAAAATGCCTCTTTCAAACAAGTTGAAATTGTAAAAGTATCCCCCGGGTGGTTGTTTGAAATACATAAAAACATAATCGATATATTTGCCCAATTTGACAATAATTTATGTCTTTTTCTTCCATTAAATCATGATATTTAATGACATTCGTGTTTTGTAAATAATTAGATATAATCAATAGTTCACGCAGTCTTTGGAAAGGATAACATTTGAACATATAATGGAGTCCGTCTGCTATTTCTAATAGAAATCATCTGCTATTTTCCTTGGAATTCGTCTGCTATGTATAACCGAAATCATCTGCTATTTTCCCTGGAATTCGTCTGCTATGTATAACCGAAATCATCTGCTACTTTCCCTGAATTTAAGACTGATCTACTATCCGTTAAGCTGGCAGCTTGTGCGATATTGAATTAAACTTGATGATGATCTTACACGATATTAGATTTGAAGGGACTTGTTCACAGATTTTCACATATTTGATATCTTGAAAAATCTGTACGCAATTACAATAGCAAGTTAAACGATGTAATACAAAATTAGCCTTCCATGAGTCCGGAACCACTGAGGCCAAACACTAACGCGCTATTACTGCACTTCACAGGTCTTGGATTTAGAGGTTATAAATGCAAAAACGAACACAAAGCTATATAACTTATGTTTAGGATGAAAAATACTCGTGCTATTTTGATTACATATACAGCAAGGCATAGGTATCCTTTGACGATACACATGTATTAAAACTAGCATATATATATTTCGATGTTTGCTTACAGATATATACATTTTGATAAATCAGGTATACGTGGTACAAACAAAGCCTGTTTCGCAGATTGGGGATACCGACGAAGAAAACCGTGTTTCTACTGGGAGACTTCGTGGACATGTTAAAGGAGGTAAATTCATATGAGGCTTGCTTTGCGAAAAGGGGGTTTTAATGCAAATGAGTAAAGTATCGTCCCAGATTAGCTTGTGCAGTCCGCACATGCTAATAAAAGACAACACTTTTTGCTTGTATTGTCTTTTTCTATTTAAAGGAAGACTATTCTTGACGAAAAGTAAGTTAAGGCGAATTTCGTCCCTGATTAGCCTGTACTGCACAGGCTAAACGGGGACGACACTTTTCGCACATGCATTAAACCCCGTTTCCAGAGAGCGAGGCTTATATGTACCGTATGTGTGCAATCCGCGTATTTAATATCCTACCACACCATCAGAGGGGCTCACATGATTGCATTAGTACTCATATTGTCCGTGTACATGTTTGTATAGTAAAGAAAGTGATACTTTGCATTCCCAAATAAATGTTCCTTGATAGCAAAGCTAACATTGATGTTGGTCAAGAAAGTGCATTAATATTGTACTTTTCGTTTTTGCAAGTGGTTTTAACAGTTTAACTTAAAAGAGGCAATATAATGATTTATTTATTATTTTTAACCGAGTGCATAGAGCATAGGGGAGGAAGAAAGGCGCTTTAATATTTTTGTTTAATAAGACACACTGATCTTCCAATGACACTTGCTGTGGTATTATATGGTTTGTCCAAAAGCAAAAGTTAAAGCTGTTAAATTATGATAATACCTCTGCACAAATTTACATTAAGTTTTCTGATTTGCAATAACAAAAACAAGGAGCAAGTTATATGATCATTTTGGAAATCTGTTGTTGCTTTATTTTCAGGGTTTCAGTTACATTAGTATGGACTTGTACAAAAAACACGGAAAAGTATTTGGGTAAGATATTTAAATAATACTATTAAATGAATTAATAATGTGACACTATTATTTGCATGTTAACTTTCATTTCAAATTTTGATTATGAAATACATTTGATGTACTGAACGCGTTTAAATAATTTGAAAGAAAATCGTTTAATTATATCTCTGCGTGGTAAAACAACGAAGTTTATAATCATATTATTTGATACATAGTTTTATATTTAAATATTTCTCATTTGGGTATGTTGATTTGTGTTATCTATGCATTTGAACCTATCATTTGTCTGCATTTGCATTGGGAATCTCGATGCAGTGTAAATGTAAATGTGTTACTTGAATTCAACAGGTAATACGGATTTCAATCAGAATGAATAAGACATAATGCTAAATATTTAGCTACATAGCAAAAAATGTCAGCAGCCCAATGATATGTTTTCACCTCAATCGTGTTTACTTCTCTCTATCGCGTCCGTATAAATTAACTTATAAATATTACCAATTTATCAAGCCAGATGCGGATCGCGATTCAATCAAGACGAATGAATGAAGTATTCATCTAAAGTAAATGTATTTGCATTTCAAAGAGTGATGTTGCGCACCGACTCATACTGGATACATGAGAGCTACGTCGTGCTTCCGACGCTGCCCGAATCCATTCTCGCGTTCGCTCGTAAATGTTCGGATATTGTCGCCGGAAATTCACATGGAAGATATTATTGTCACACACACATAAAAACGAGAATTTTGTATCGCGTTAAATCTATGTTACCAAACCACATAGAGCGTTGAAATTTTGATCATTGCTATCAGGAACACTGGTTTCTAATGTGCTAACAACTGCCTTGCGTCGTTTAGAAATTATTAAATGTAAAGTAATTATATATGTTAGCATAATACAAGAAATATTACATTGCTCAGTGTGAAGCATTTTATCTTTAATCTATAACATATACTTAAAATATATAACACATTTAAAACTATTAAATATGTATATACAAATCACTAGGACATGTACCAAGGTAAAGACACAAACCAATACATGTAACACACTGTTTTAATAAGAATTAAAATGGAATGTATTATATTTTAATGCAGTCTGATGTGAAATTGTGATGCTATGGGTGTACACGAAAAAAATTAACACACGTATTATGTTTTTTTAATAATTCTGTGTCAAATGAGAGGTTAGGAGTTCGATAAAACTTGTTAAAAGGGACGTTCACGTTTTGGAATATTGTCAAAATTAAAAAAAACGGTTCAGATTTGTAAATTGTTTTCGTTATAGTTATGATATTTGTGAGGATACAGTGATAGTGAACATTAACAATTCTCTAAAATATCCATTATACGCAATTCTTGATGATTTCAAAACCTGAAAATTTTAAAGCGTTGCAACGCGAAACGATTGAGTAATTTGGAGAGTTCTGTTGTTGTCGTTATATGCTGTGACACAACGTGGATTGCTGATATAAAGTATAAAATACATCACTATTGCATGAGCACGGATGACCGAGTGGTCTTAGCGTAAGACTTTTACTCGAGGGGTCATTGATTAGAGCCCAGTTGAGGGTTTTTTTCTTTCTTTTTCTTACAGGAGCTTTTAAGATCCAATGTTTACATTCATCAATATAAAACATTTAATAACAAACTACAATACATGCCAACATCTGTAAAATAGTCCCTTTAAAACTTGATCCGTTGATTTAACCAATATGTGTCACAGCAAGTTAGGTAACTGGGTACTTGCCATAAATAAAGGCAATTTTTACTTTAATAAAAATCACTACCTGTATTTAGACAATAAAACGTATTGAACATACTTGTCGATAGCCAATGCCAACCACGTATCGAATCGTTGGGTCAACTGTTCACCAAACTTCTTGACATTTTTTGTGTTTTGTAGGCTCTATACAGGGAACAAGCCGACCATGGTAATCAGCGACCCAGACATCATTAAGCACATCATGGTTAAAGATTTTGAACACTTCACCGACAGACCAGTAAGTGTGTCACTTTAAATGCTTAAAGAAAATATTAACAGCAAATTTGCATAACATTCAAGGACTGAAAAGAGGTTGTTTGATTTATTAACCCATTCATGCCTAGCGTCCTGAAAAAAGGACATTGCAAACAGCGTAGACCCAGATGAGACGCCGCATAATACGGCGTCTCATCTGGGTCTGCGCTGTTTGCTTAAATGAATTTCTTTATGAAATATTATAAATATAGAAATAAATATACTTGACACCCCTAATTTTGGAAATAAATTGATCCAATTTAGAAGGATAGGAGAGTCCACTGGGCATAAATGGGTTAAGCAATTCGATAAATGCGTTTACTCGATCAAAAGCTGTGTGTATAGGAAACTGAAAAAAAATGTGAAGGTCACCAACATGACAAATGTGAAGGTCACCAACATGACAAATGTGAAGGTCACCAACATGACAAATGTGAAGGTCACCAACATGACAAATGTGAAGGTCACCAACATGACAAATGTGAAGGTCACCAACATGACGATACTTTTATAGAATTACTAGCTCACTGATGTTTGAATACCAAAAACGCTTTCTCGACTTTATATGCTATCGTTCGTATGCGTTAATAGCAATGTGTTTATATGACAGTGATAACATACATCTTTGTAAGATACGGCGGATTTATACAATTAAAACGCTATAAACACTACACAAACCGTCTTACCCGTCTTAATGCAGAAAACAGCCCCCCCCCCCCACCCTAAGCCATGGTGCGTATACTTAAAATTGGTCCAGGGACGCCCCTGGTAGACACGAGTATTTGTCAACCATTTACACGGCTGGTTACAATGTTCATCTCGTTGCAAAGTTCAGCCTTTTTCCTTCAATTCTTTGCACAGATTACCCCCGATATACAGAAAAAGTAGTAAGATAAATTTCTATGTTCGACTGCAAAGTGAATACCCTGGTTCATGCTTTTTAACCGTATTTTGTAGCAATTCATAATGCTGTCCAAGTTTTGGCGCTCTGCTATGTCTTTTGCAAGTGGAGACGCCTGGAGAAATATTCGACACACCCTAAGTCCAAGCTTCACATCGGGAAAAATGAGAAACGTAAGTAAAGAAGCAGCCCATATAGGTCGGTAAATCGAATTTTCGCAAATTTTGTCATAAAAAGATGGCCAAGAAAAGCACAAGCCTAGTGACAGTTTTGTTCAATTAGAATACTGTTGATAGAGATATCGGCTAGTTCATTCTACAGACTGCAATACCAGCAGCGGTTAGATTTCTTAGAGGTCTTATTTTAATTGCCATTTCTTTGTTTAAAACGTTATCAAAGAAAATTAAATACATGCAGTTGAAATAAGATTGCGTTCAAAGGAAGACTTTCAAATCAATTAATGTGGCCAAAATTGTTGCTTTATAAAAAAAAAGCCTTGTTATGAGGAAAACTGTGCTTAATACATGTGCTTATAGTGTCGTCCCCGATTGGTCTGTGCAATCTGCAAAGGTTTATCAGAGACAACAATTTCCGCTTTAATGACATTATTTGTTAAAAGGCAGACTTTTCTTAGCTAAAAATCAGTTTGGCGGAAAGTGTCGTCCCTCATAAACCTGTGCGGAATGAGGACACTTTACGCACATGCATTAAGCCCCGTTTTCCGAGTGCAAGGCTCAAATATGTACAAACCTGTGTATTTCAGATGACGCCATATCTACACAGATGTTTAGACATATTTCACGGTCTACTGGAGAAGAACATCGAAGAACATCCTCAAGGCTTTGACATTGACCCGTAATCAGCATTCCCTGTCTATCAGTTTTGATTTAGATAATTTAATACCTATTAATTTTAGCTCGATTGCATCGAAAGCCGCAAGATCTAAACTCTGATTCATGGGTAGAATCAGTACTTTGTGTCTTTAAGGGAGATCTAAAGAACTCTCCCATGGTGGAGATTGAACCCGTGACCTCATAGTCGAAAGGCGGATATCATACCCACTACACCACGGCGATCTCACAATTAGATTATCGTATAAAATATTAAAAGATTACAGAAAATGTATTATTATTAATTACCTCCTTGAAATACACGTTCTCTAATAATAAGTCAATATTAATATTAACAAAGTGCTTTATTTCGCAATTTATGAATTAGTTTTTTACCTTTAACAAATCTTAACATAAGTAACTTTATTCATTTTAGTTCTTCGTGTATGCACATATATATAATTTGGTCGCGCTATGTGAAAAGGGGGTGTATTGCATATGCGTAAAGAACAGTTTCAGATTAGCCTGTGCAGTTCGCGCAGTCTTATCAGGGACGACATTTTCCGTTTATATGATATTTTCGTTAAAATCAATTCTCTTCTTAGCAAAAATCCAAGTTAGGCGGAAAGTGTCGTCCCTGATTAGCCTGTGCGGACTAAATCAGGCTTGGACGACACTTAACGCACATTGTGTATATGTTTTAAATAGCATAGTTATAAAGCTTTATTTGTCAAGGCATCAAGCATCCCATGAGCTTCACACGTATTAACTAATATGCACCGAAGTTATTGCATGAACATTCAGCTACGGAAGTGGTCTTAATATATAGATAACGTAAAGTATGCCCTAGGGTTGTTTTTATGTCCCCCCAGTCTATACTGGGGGACATATTGTTTTTGCCTTGTCTGAAGGTTTGTTGGTTCGTTTACATCAAACTTAACATTGGCAATATTTTTTGAAATATTGAAGAAAGCAACTTGATATTTGGCATGCATGTGTTTCTCATGGAGCTGCACATTTTGAGTGGTGAAATGTCAAGGTTAAGGTCAACGGTCAAATATATGGGGGGGACATAGTGTTTCACAAACACATTTTGTTTTGAATTATACTTGTTAACGTTTTTTGAAAATGAATGTGTCTCTTAGCAAAACTTTTGATGTTAAAATAACGACCATAGTACACATCCGTATTCGTTACCGGGATGATTGGTGGTTTCTTTTAAATAATAATCCAAACATCAGTGGTATACCGAAGCAAAATCGCTGATTATACTCTACTTTTGGTTACTTATAACAAAATGACAGTCCTCCGTATTTTGTACAGTATGGTGCGATACCCCAAGCACCACCACCACCACATATTCAAATCCCGAGCTGGTGCATTTCATAATAAACTATACTTTCAGGTCGATGTCAGTGTTAAATACCCTCAAACTATAGCGAACCTGCCCCCACACTAGCCATTGTGTGTTTACACACAATAGGTTAGGGTTAGGGTCAAGGTTACCACGCCCCAGGTAGATATCGAGTATTTGTGAATCATACATCACATATTTCACAGTATGGTGCGATGTTACACCATGGACGTGATCTGCGCTACTTCGTTCGGCCTGGAGGTCAGCGCCCAGACGGACCTTGAAAACCCCTTCATCAAACATTCAAAGGAATTTCTTGACATCAACCCCAGTGGAAATCCGCTATTCATTATTCAGAGTAAATATAAACAATATAACACATATTTTATGTGTCGCGTTCTGAGAAAACTGGGCATAATGCATGTGCGTAAAATGTCGTCCCAGATTAGCATGTGCAGTCCGCACAGGCTAATCAGGGACGACACTTTCCGCCTAAACAAGATTTTCGGTAAGTAGGGACTTCCTTCAAACGAAAAATACCATAAAAGCGGAAAGTGACGTCCCTGATTGGCCTGTGCGGACTGCACATGCTAATCTGGGACGACACTTTACGCACATGCATTATGCCGAACTTTCTCAGAACACGACTCATATAATTAAAAAACAATGACATAAGTGTCCAGAGTTTGCAAAACAAAACGAATCAAGCGCCAAGAGCATATTTTAGAGTATATCTTAGACACAGATGTTGTTCCGACGGCAAATTTAGGTTGCACTGCCAATTAATCCTTTGTTTTCCCGAGTCTTCCTTTTTTACTACGTATATGTTGGTTGTGATTCTCAGCATATTTTTCATACGAATATTCGAGCTTCCAAGCCCGTTGTTAGAGACACATAAATACTTCAAATCAACGAATAGTTCGTAAAATATTTCGTAAAATATAAGTTACTCATAAAAAATCAGTGTTCCTTATAGCAATAACCAAAATGTCATCGCTAGATGTGGTCTGGTAAAATAGATTTAACGAGATACACAATGCTCGTTTTTATTTTTGTCTATGACAATATATTTCATGTGAATTTCCCGCCACGATATCCGAACATTTACGAGCGAGATTGGATTCGGACAGCACATGAGAACTACTTCGTGCATCCGACTTTGTCCGAAGCAAATCTCTCGTTTGCTCGTTAATGGTCCTATAGATCGTTGCGGAAATTCACATTTAATATATTGGTACACAAAGAATTAAAACGAGTATCTCGTTAAATCTATGTTACCCTTCCACATTTAGCGTTGATATTTTGGATATTGCTATACGAAACATTGGTTTTCTATGGGTTAACTTAATTTTACGAAATATTTTACGAAATATTCGTTGATTTTGAGTATTTATGTGGATTTAATGGATCCTTTAATGGTATCCTTACTGGCTTGCGCCAAAGTTGTGAATTTTATGGGGGTTTTCTGTTACGTTTTGTTCTCCAATTATTTCAGTACTGTTCCCAGAATTAGCAAATGCGTTTCCAAAGTTGTTTGAGTCAAACTTGGTCGCCAAACATGCTATCGACTTCTTCAAGAACGCGAGTATATCCTTGTTTGAAGACAGAAAAAAATCTGATGCGGTAAGAGTTTTGTTTGCTTCAGTAAAAATACAAATATGATTATTTCAGTGTACAATGTTTTATTTGGAGGAAGGAAAAAAAGTTTTATATTATAATTAATTAACAAATAAAAAATATCATTGTACGCCTTCTAAAATGAAAATTTTCTGTTAACGATTTTGCTTGTTTTTTACTTTAAATTTAATAACCGGTACTTGTGATTAACGTTAACGTAATTTTGTTATTGTTATCATATTGACGTATAGTATTTTGTCAAATCAAAATCGATCTTGGCCACTATTGCTTGGATTGTTATTCAATATGAATAAAGTAAGTATTGATACATAATAGTTAAGCATGAATCTTTATAACTTCTTATACAAGTTCTAAAGTATTTGACGCTTCTTCTAATAAAAACCATAGTGAATAGGCCAAACGTTTATTTACCAGTGTGCACAAAATTAATTTGCACACATTGAAAGTGAAAAACAAAGATATTAAGGAATTTTTTTAATGCCTTATTTGACCCGGTTTCTGCAAAATAGTACCCAAAATGATTTAGAAAAAAAGTACGTGTGCTAAAATAAAAAAATGATATTTTAAAGCTTGGCAATTGAACTGATTTAGAATTACAAGGACCTTCTGCAGTTGATGGTGAATGCAAATAAACAGGCGGAAAACGAGGAGACATCTGGCGGGAAAAGGAAAGGTAAGTTTCACTTAATAAATTATATTATTTTTGAAAATACTTTCAAGGAAATAATTAATCTTTAGAGTCATCAATTGTTAATAAATTCCAATTACTTTCCGCCGGTATTTTAATTTAAAGCACATTATCTCAATATTGATATATCATACGCATGCATATGCCCATAATAATCGGTGCGCAGTAGTGGTCGAATGTAGTGTTCGTCGTCCTATAGTGACTCAATCTCCACGCAGAGTTGTCGTTCCTTTCTTTCAATCTCTGCCACCACAGCAAAATCCTACCAGATTTGGTAGGATTATGTTTCTGTTGAAGTATTATATAATGAAAAGTAGTATCATTTTTCTTTTATATTTTGAAAATAGTGTATAAGTTTAGGTTCATGATAAAAAATAATTACCTTATTCAAAAAAAGTTAAAATAACAACGGTAAAATTATTGTACCACGTGGCTAGGCTATCATCACGATGTTGGTAATGAAGGCAGGGATTTGATCCAGCTATTCTGGTTCCAATCAAATCTCTATGCGGAGGCTGATAGTGACTGTCGACAGCTCAATACGTTTGCCCAATACCAACGAAAGGCTTAAATATTAGTTATTGAACATTCTGACTTAACTGGGCACCATATTAGGTTTCAACAAAAAAAAACAAAGGGAAGAATTAACGTAAATTTAATTGTCGTAACACACGTTCACCAGGGGCACGCATATTTATGCTTATGCAACACGTTTATGTGCATATGAAAAGAATGGACAATATTCCCAATGATGTTTTCAGAGGGTTTTGCCCCCCCCCCCCCCCCCAAAAAAAAAAATCGTACAAGTACACAATTTCAAAATTGATTTGTTTAAGGCCTAAACGACGCTGAAATCTTAATAAATTCAAGTGTGCTTATGTTTCGAGTTAACGACACCACGTTGCTAAAGAATGCAACAATGCTGTCAAACTACGTTTATTTCAAGGTCTTACCGACGACGACATCCTCACGAATTCAGTCACGTTCATGGTTGGGGTTTACGATGTGTTTAATTCAAGGTCTTACTGACGACGAAATCCTCACGAATTCTGTCATGTTCATGGTGGGAGCTTACGATGTGTTTAATTCAAGATCTTACTGACGACGATATCCTAACGAATTCTGCCACGTTTATGATGGGGGCTTACGATGTGACTAATTCAAGGTCTTACTGGCGACGAAATCCTCACAAAATCTGTCACGTTCATGCTTGGGCGCTTACGATGTGTTTAATTCAAGGTCTTACTGACGACGATATCCTCACGAATTCTGCCACGTTCATGATGGGGGCTTACGATGTGTTTAATTCAAGGTCTTACTGACGACGAAATCCTCAAGAGTTCTGTCACTTCATGGTTGAGCGCTTACGATGTGTTTAATTCAAGGTCTTACTGACGACGATATCCTCACGAATTCTGCCACGTTCATGATGGGGGCTTACGATGTGTTTAATTCAAGGTCTTACTGACGACGAAATCCTCACGAATTTTGTCACGTTCATGGTGGGAGCTTACGATATCTTTTATTCAAGGTCTTACTGGCGACGAAATCCTCATGAATTCTGTCACGTTAGTGGTGGGGGATTACGATGTGTTTTATTCAATGTCTTACTGATGACGAAATCCTCACGAATTCTGACACGTTCATGGTGGGAGCTTACGATGTGTTTAATTCAAGGTCTTACTGTCGACGAAATCCTCACGCATTCTGCCACGTTCATGGTGGGGGATTACGATGTGTTTTATTCAAGGTCTTACTGACGACGAAATCCTCATGAATTCTGTCACGTTCATGGTGGGGGCTTACGGTGCGTATAATTCAAGGTCTTACTGGCGACGAAATCCTCACGAATTCTGTCACGTTCATGGTGGTGCTCACGATATGTTTTATTCAAGGTCTTACTGACGACGAAATCCTCACGAATTCTGTCACGTTCATGGTTGGGGCTTACGATGTGTTTATTTCAACATCTTACTGACGACGAAATCCTCACGAATTCTGTCACGTTCATGGTGGGAGCTTACGATGTGTTTAATTCAAGGTCTTACTGACGACGAAATCCTCACGAATTCTGTCACGTTCATGGTGGGAGCTTACGATGGGTTTAATGCAAGGTCTTACTGGCGACGAAATCTTCACGAATTCTGTCACGCTCATGGTGGGGGATTACGATGTGTTTTATTCAAGGTCTTACTGACGACGAAATCCTCACGAATTTTGTCACGTTAATGGTGGGAGCTTACGATGTGTTTAATTCAAGATCTTACTGACGACGAAATCCTCACGTATTCTGTCACGTATATGGTGGGGGCTTACGATGTGCTTAAATTCAAGGTCTTACTGGCGACGAAATCCTCACGTTTTCTGTCACGTTCATAGTTGGGGGCTTACGATGTGTTTTATGCAAGGTCTTACTGGCCACGAAATCCTCAGGAATTCTGTCACGTTCATGGTGGGTGCTTACGATGTGTTTTATTCAAGGTCTTACTGATGACGAAATCCTCACAAATTTGGTCGTGTTCATGTATGGGGTCAGCGACACCACGAACACATGACTATAGACAGCAACAATGTTGTGAAAAAAATGTTTTTTTCAAGGTCTTACTGACGACGAAATCCTCACGAATTCTGTCACGTTCATGGTGGGGGCTTATGACACCACGGCAGCCACCATCGTCTGGATCCTGTACGAAATGGCGCTGCATCAAGACCTCCAACAGAAACTCGTTGATGAGATTGAAGAACAGATCGGAGAAGTATGTGAGCCGCGTTCTGGGAAAACTGGGCTTAATGCCTGTTGGAAAATTGTTGTCCCAGATAAGCCTGTGCAGACATCACAGGCTAATCAGGAAAGACACTTTCCGCCTGTATTTGTCGTTTAAAGGAAGTCTCTTCTTAGCGAAAATCCAGTCTAGACGGGAAGTGTCGACCCATGCATTAAGCCCAGTTTTCCCAAAACGAGGATCTTATGTTTAACCTAAATTTTACGGACAAATGGACTTACATGATTGTAAAACACTATTTATAAAGTATATGCACACCATCAAGAGCTTTTTTTTTATTTCAATTTATGTCACTAGACAGTATAAAAATACTTTAATTGTTGTTTACTTTACAAACCGGACATTTTAGATTTATATTACGCTATTTGTTTCAATCCTATTTATTTTTTAAATACACATCATAAAGACATATTTGATGTAATTTTGTAAACAATTATTGTAATATGTGAACTCTTCATGACTGATTTTGTATGGATTATTTTTTCTGCAATAGAATAATACAAAACACGCGTTTGTAGGCTTTTCTTGCTGTTTATGACAACGTGCTGATAAAAGTATATAGTTTTAATGGCAGCATAATTTGGTTGATTTTGCAGAAGGAATTGTCCTATGACAATGTGTTCACCATGCGATACGTGGATATGGTCATGTCGGAGACATTACGGATGCACCCACCTAACACAAGGTATGTACCAATCGTGATACATCGGCTGTCTCCGGACTACTTCGTCGAAATATATAGATTTATGGAATAAATTGTCTTCTGATCCAGAGCGGGTATGTTCATCAAGCCTTGAGTAAACATGATTTATGTTTCGTGTTACCTATCCAAGTAAAGTGAACACCTCCTTAACCTTTTAACGAATTTGAATTCGTTTTCTTTTTTTTCTTTTTTTTTTATGTTTTGGGTTAAATAAGTTTATGACATTTTTCGTTTAAATGAAGTCTCTTCTTAGCAAAAATCCAATTTAGGCGGAAAGTGTCGTCCCTGATTAGCCTGTGCGGACTGCACAGGCTTATGTGGGACAACACTTTACGCACATGCATTATGCCCAGTTTTCTCAGAACGCGACTAAAAGTCTCGGCCCGACCGCATTTTAAGACAACAAATAATGCCAAGAAACATACAAGCCAAAAAAGACACATGTTTATGATTTTTGTATGAAATACATTTGTGTGTAATGCCCTTTAAGTTATTGCTCTTAGTTGTTTTTTGTGTGATGTAACTACAAATAAGTAAGTAAAGGCATAACCCTTTAAATCAACTTTTAGTTTTTCGTTCAATTTTGCACCCATCATTAAACACAATTTATGCGGCGGGGTATATCAATTCAACGAATTAGCTTGTTTTTATGAAAACATGTATGTGCAATTCTTATACCCTTCAGACTCGGCCGTCAACCTGATTGTGACATTGAGATATGTGGAGTGAAGATTCCAAAAGGAATGGACTGCACAATTAGTACAGATATAGTGCACTTCCTGGAGGAATATTGGGAAGACCCGTACACATTTAATCCAGAAAGGTCAATTAATATAGATTTGTCTGTTTGCATGTTTTAATTTAAGCCTCGTTTTGGGAAAAACTGGGCTTAAAGGGGCCTTTTCACAGATTTTGGCATTAATTGAAGGTTGTCATTAAATGCTTTATGTTGATAAAAGTAAAACATTGGATCTAAAAAGCTCCAGCAAAAAATCAAGAATAACATTTAAAAAATGAAAAAAGTAACCCTCAACAGGACTCGAACCCTGACCCCCTGGAGTCCTTGAGTGAAAGTCTACCACGTAGACCACTCGGCCATCAGTGCTCATACAATGTACGATGTATTTTATACTTTCATACAATTAGTTTTATTCAGATAATGTAAGTTTGCTTAGTAAGAGAATTTTAACAGCTTTACTGTAAACCTATTAATTAAAGCTGATCGAAAGCCGAAGGCTTATTGAAACTCTCTCGAGTCCGTTTTCTTGGTAGAAAAGTACTTGGTGTCTTTAGAGAGATCTAATAAACGCTCCAACATGGGGATCGAACCCATGGCCTCCCGATCACCATATCCATTACGCCACGGCGACCTGATAAGCTTTAAGATTGGGTCAGTTTTGTTTGTACCCCAATATTAGTGGGGTATTCCGAACAATGACAAGTTTCGAATTTTACTCCAGCATTAAGCACAAGCTTATTTTTTGTGAAAAACTTTCATCTTGCATCAACATATTGTCTTCACGGTTTTCGCCCGATGACAAGGCTAAAATAAATACATTATATAAGAGATTAGCGTATACAAACACTAAATTATGTCCCTGTAATGTTGTTGGTGTTTTATTTATCCCTGTATTCACAGGTTTTCGCCAGAGAACAAGTCCAAGATCAACGAGTACGCCTACCTGCCAGTTCGGGGTGGGGCCGCGGAACTGTGTGGGTATGCGTCTAGCCCAGCTTGAGGTCAAGATGACCGTCATCAGCATCTTGAGAAAGTACAGGATCTACAAAGGAAGCGAGCTTAAGGTTAGTAGAGAGATATTTGTACACAATAGCATATTGAGGAAGTACATGGTCTACAAAGGAAGCGAGCTTAAGGTTAGTAGAGATATATTTGTACACAATAGCATCTTGAGGAAGTACATGGTCTACGAAGGAAGCGAGCTTAAGGTTAGCAGAGATGTATATGTACAAAATATCTTATCATATACCATGTAAACGAAAAACATGTACATATAAAAGTTAACTTTAACATGCATGCAATAGTATCTTTGGGAGGTAAAGGTCTGCAAAGGAAGAGAACTAAAGGTAAGTGGACAATTCGGGATGCATGATCACGTGATTTTATGGGGTTCCCTATTAACCCATTTATGCCCAGTGGACTCTCCCATCCTTCTAAATTGGATCAATTTATTTCCAAAATTAGGGGTGTCAAGTATATTTATTTCTATATTTACAATATTTCATAAAGAAATTAATTTAAGCAAACAGCGCAGACCCAGATGAGACGCCGCATTATGCGGCGTCTCATCTGGGTCTACGCTGTTTGCAATGTCCTTTTTTCAGGACGCTAGGCATAAATGGGTTAAACGCTAATGGATGTAAACACACCGGTAAAACAATTTTTCGTAACAATTGCAACTGGTGCATACAGGACAGATGTTAATGCTGCTTATGGCAATGTGAAAAAACATCAGAATTACTTTATTTAATAAGCATGTGTTCTTGTTAAATGAATATGGTTATGCTTCGCGCAACGTGAAATTTTGTCCCCGATTTCAGACGTATTCAAGGATTTATTCTTATACCTTAAGATATCGGCACAAACTGACAGAAACTGTCTTTTATGCACGAAAGATGAAAAGTATTTCAATAACTTGAGATATTTGCAAAAAATAAAGTTTTTAACAGTGTTTACATTCTGTCCGGCACGTGTGTAAGACTCTGAAAACCCCGTTGATTCTGCACCCTGATTTACGTGTACATGTATGCAATATCATCTTGATGAAGTACACGGTCTGCAAAGGAGGACCAAACAGGGAAGTGGACATTTACATGAATGTCGACACAACATCTTTAAATGTGTGTTTCTTAGTATAGGTATCGCTAGTTAGAGCTACATGTCAATCAATGAATTGGATTACCAAGTTGTTAATAATATCACATGGTTGTATAATAAATGCAAAATGGAATACCAAGACGTTAACTATCAGTGCTGCTTAATAGTCATATGTGCATTGGATTATTGGTACAAAAAGCACGCGAATGGATATTCCAGAAATGTTTACTTCATATCATTAGAACGACATAAATACATTAAAAAATCTATGATTTTCTAGGGATATCTGAGCAATGGCCGGAATAAATCATGTCTAAATTTGATGGCATCTTAATATAAGTAAATAGTATCATTTCAAAAAATTAGTGGTACAACATGCCTGTGATATTCCCATTCATGCATGCAATGTCCGTATATAGTGGTAAATGTAATAATATTATACTGCTGGGAAACAAGTGATTCAAATTTGAAGATAAGTAAATGTAAAAACCCAAACATTTTTGTGCTGATCGGAACCACATCTAATATTGTCATTACGTCATTTTTAAATCTTTAATTAGCAAAGGTATTTATTTCAGTCAGTCATGCCGTAAAACAGATATGATTGCACATTTTTTTTCAAATATATGTCAGATTTCATTATGTATAAGCATATATAAGCATATATGTTTTTATCAAGTATGGTATCCATTAAACAGGTGCCCCTGCCTCGGAATCGTCTCGGGTTTGCCCGCCCTGGTGCGCCGGTGCATTTGCGACTCGAACATCGAACCCAAAACTGAGAAAATATCTCGTTTCCATAACATGTTTCGTATGCTTTCTATTTTTGATGTGAGTTTCATTTTTACTTTGAAGTGAACCATATTGACGGTAAATAGTATACAAGATACTGGATGACATGGCATTGGGCATGGTTTCATGTGCAGTGTGTATCGTGTTGCATTTGAATTTTAATTAATTTTGTTAACATGCACACTTGTGGAGAATCTGAAATAAGAGTAGATATGTATTTTTTGAGATTGGATATTTATTTTATGTACTGTTGTTTTGAGTGGTATTTCTAATTTATTAATTGTCATTAAAAGAGAAATATAAGACGGACAAAAAGGTAAAATAGAATAATGGTACCAAGCTGAATTTGCTTTTAAGCGACGCAACAAAATTCTCCTGCAAGACCGTCCTAATCGTCTTATCAGGAGAATGCACAAGTGAAACATTCGTGACGAACTTAAGGAAACACTCGACCGAAATTCCGTCTGGTTAATTTGATAATGATTTCTTATAAGAAAACATATACATTATTTCGTGTGAACAACATAGTGAGGCAAAAAATTATGCAAAACATGCCTACCACTTATATAGGTAATTAATGTGGAAGATTATCAATATGTTCAATCTCTTATGGATACACTAGAAACATTATATTTTAAAGCAGTTGCACAATACATTTCCGTTTAAAATTAACTAAATGCTGAACTTACTTAACAATTGCTTCGACTGAGAATGTCGGTCACACAAACTGCTCTGACTATATGTGCGGCACATACAATTTCTAATTTTAAATAAGTGAGAACGCTTAACTAAAAATACGTAATATATTTAATTTAATAGCGTTAATTTATGATAAAAATAATATAATACAATTTATGTTAAGTTGACTATTGATATAAGTATTTTTGCATTACAATAGAATATTCGAATATGAATTTTGGATTCGAATATTCGGCCGATTTTTAAATATTCGGATATTCGGTCCCATCCCTAAATATTTGTAATGATGGCTTAGTATAAATAAATGTTCCGAGAAGTATTAATAGAACTATTGAACCTATCATTGATATAAATCGTTACAGAAATGGCTACTTTGAAGATATATAAAATATCAATTAATTGCGTTATTTTTAAATTAATTTACAATATACACGCCGGTTATTACAACATGTGTATTAAGATATTATTTGCAAGTATTGTATTTTTCGAAGCAAAAGTAAACATTTAACAATTACACCCAGTATAAGTACTGGTATGTTCAGGTGAAACGGACAACGTTTTGAATTGCGAAATTAAACAGAGAACGTTGCTCATTGCGGTTTAAAACGGACTACGTTTCCGATTGTAACACATTTCGGCTTCTAACGTACAATGTTTCACATTTTGGATTTAAAGGGACAACGTTTCGCATTGCAGGTAAATAACGGACAACGTTTTAAACTGTGAGTTTAAACGGACAACATTTCATATTGCGGGTTTAAAGCGGACAACGTTTGATATTGCAGGTCTCATATATGACAACGTTTCACATTGCGGGACAACCTTTTGTTTTGAAGGTTTTAACGGACAGCGTTGCACATCGTGGGTTTAGAGCGGACAGCGTTTCAAATTGCGGTTTTAAAACTCGGGGCATGCTTGCATTATTCATTTGTTTCAAAATACGTATACAGACCAATCTATCAACTGCTTTAACACCGATTTTTTTTAAATAAAAACGCGTGTTTGATATATATCATATCATGACAGGCAAACGACGTTAAATTGTATTTAGAATTGCGCGTGGGCCCAAAATGAATTGTAAACGTATAAAAAGACAAGGTGAAAGTAATCAATTATTTGTTAGCATCGAATGTCTACTTGCAGTGTATTCAGTCATTCTGTTCCCGTTTTGCGTTGAAAACAATCGGATTTAAATCGACGCTTAATTGTATGTATCAGACACAAATTTACATCGCACCAGTTACGAATAAGTATGTAAACAAATAATTAACAGTAGATTTTAATTGTTCCAAATAATACATAAGGTTCGAATATTAATAACCAAACTATGATAAAGTTGTAAAAAGGAAAGGACTGGGATTGTTCAAGAACCTGCTCTAACGCATTTTGTATACTTCCATTTTAACTGTTTCCAAAATGTCTACAGATAGCACACATCAACATCAGCTCTCCGGGCATTCGCTGAACGACGCTAGTTTATGACAATGCTCCTTATTTAAGAAGCACGCGTCATATATTTTATTGAAACTCCAATATTAAAATAATATATACGTTTTCTTTATTCTCGTCCTTAAAGTAAACGTTGTTTTGTTCATCTTCTGTTTTTTTCTAAAAATAAAGTGACTCATTTCGAGTTAGAATAAATATTGGCGACATGTCAGTTTCCTTATTTATATTATAACTTTTATTATACACGAAGGAATATGCTTCTTTATATTTAATATATTATTGTGCAGATGGTTGAATCATCTGCATATGATCTTGGTAATTAAACCAAACGTATGTCAAAGTGGTAGTCTTGGCTTGTAGATAATGTAAAAGCAAAAGGAGATTTGAACTCAAGTAAATTAGCACTGCATTCTGTTGAACTGGTGCACAAGGTGGTAATATCAAACGTTCACCGTGACTTCAGCCATGAGGGAATCAATTCTGACAATATGTTTGGCAACAGTATGGATTGGAATTGTTTGCGCACAATCTGGTATGTAAAACTTGTATTAAGTTTTGTTTCATCGTAGTTCAGCTGTTGTAATTTTATAACGTTATGTTCATGAAAAACTTTTGCATAAGTTTGGGTCATCGCATTAAAGACACAATTGATACGTGCAATGTTTATACCTTTATTTGCTCTAACACGTGTATAGCCTAAATTAAAGGGGCCGTCCAACAGATTTTGGCATGTATTAAAGCTTGTCATTAACTGCTTAAAATGCTTTATATTGATAAATTTAAACATTTGAACTAAAAATCTCCAGTAAAAAATAAGAATACAATTTAAAAAAAAAAAGAAGAAAAAACGTTAACCTCCACAGGGCTCGAACCACTGACCGCTAGAGTCATGGAAGCTCGAAGTAAAATATCTCCCGACTTTACCACTCGACCATCCACGCTCACGTCTAATGCGGAGGTATTTTTGAGCTAAATAAGTAATCCTCGTAGTTCCCCAAAATATCGATTCGCGTCGAACGACGCTTTAATCTGTTGGACAGTCCCTTTAAACCAAATTGACAATAAGTAAAAGCAAGGCTCGCCTCAGTATATAACATATACCCACGAAAATCTGATTGCAAGGAGCAGACATGACAATTCATGACCTTTGACCTTTTGACATCGACCTTTTATGTTTCATGACACGTCCTTTTGCCAGCTTTCAAATAATAAGTACAGGCATTATTAAACTCCTCCTATGCATTTAAATTTAAAGAATCAAAATTAAAGCTAAAACATTTGACTTTGAATTTTACCTTTACCTTTGACCTAGGAGCGATAAGAATACTACGTGACACAACATTTGGTAATGGGGATTAATTAATAACCCGAAATATATAAATATTCCCTGAGACGTTAAAAATTTAAAGAGCATTAAAACATAATTCACGACCTTTTACCTTGAAATGTGACCTTCACCGTTCTCAGAGGGGCATTGGATTTGCAAGCAACTAATTGTCTGAACATGGGGAATAAGAACCCAGATTTAAATTAAAATCTTCATGGTTTTTAAAAGTTACAGTGCACAAAAAATGACCGTTGACTTTGAATTTCGACTCTGATCTTTCACCGAGGAGCGGGGGATTCGTTACCGACTAATTGCTTTATCGTGGGGATAACTATTAATCCAAAGATGCATCAAAATCATTCAATGCATGTAAAATAATAGAGCGGAAAGAAAAATGTATTACCTTACGACCTTGACCCTTTACCGCCGAGCATGGGCGTCGCTCGCGAGATATTTCTGGTTATGAGAAGTAATAATCTAAAATGATATACAAGTCCGTCTACATATGTTAACGTTAAAGATGGAAAACGAAAATTCATACCCCTTGACCTTGAATTGTAACCTCGACATTTGACCAAGGAAGAGAAAAGCTCTTTGCGGCAAACCGGCTGATTAATGGATATAATCAGTAGTTATATTCAAATCATTCCATGCATGCTAGACTAACAGAGGGGAAACTTAAATGCAATACCTTTGCACTGAATTTTGAATTGACCTTTGACCGCGGCAAACTTTTAACTGCTGAACATGTTCCAAATTTTGAAAGATAAGAAAGGATTTTTGTTTTTCATATTCCATATATCCAAGTATGCATAGTTGCAGAAATTTACCAGATTGTATTACCGTTTATATTTTCGTTGCACACATACTATGAAGTCGCGTGCCACATTAAATACTACTTACGTCTATTTGTATGTCTGATTCACGTCAGATTCATGCGCGGGTCGATGCGGGGACCCTCTGAACAGCGCCTTCAACTGCCAGTGTAACTCTGCGTGTAGCAGGTATGGCGATTGCTGTCCGGACTTCAGTGTTTATTGCCAGGAAGGTAAGCTGCTAAAGTTCGAGGGGCGATTCCAAACTATCTCAGTCTCAATTCAAAATCGAGAATCGCAGAAAGCTCACACACATAAAACAAAAGCGGTCTCTTAATTTCTGAACATAAAGAAACGTTCGCATCGTTGCAAAAAGTTACCAAGTGCCTTCTAATTTCAAGGTCACATGGTACCTTTTTGCACCCAGGGGTGGGGGTGGGGGCTAACTTATGATCAAGGGATCCTTTCCAAACAGAAAGATATAATACAAACCGCGATCTAACACAATGTTGCCTTAATGTTTGGACTAGCCAAGTCTTAAAGTTAGGTATACTAGAATCTTCTCCGCGTGTTTATAACATTCTTTACTTTACCAAATCTCTGTCTATGACCTTAATTGTGTTTCACACAGACGACTATCAAGGTCAGTGCGATAAATAAATAAAGAGTTTCATGAGAAAAAAAAGTATAGAATCTACTCTTGTACATGCATTAGCAAGGGTGTTTCAAAGAGACAACAACCGTATCAAATGTGCATAACCACGTTTATACAGAGCGCGGCTCAAATAGTGTTGTTGTTTCCACTCAGACAACTGTCAGGGTCGCTGCGGTCAGTCGGCGGATTTCAACCGGCCGTGCCAGTGTAACCCGTCCTGTGTTACGTACGGCGATTGCTGCTCGGACTATCAGGTCACTTGTGTTAACGGTGGAGGTACGTAACATTCAGCACTCCATAAATAGGCTAACTGTGTTAACGGTGGAGGTACGTTATGCTCTGAAGTCCATAACTAGGCCACTTGTGTTTACGGTGGAGGTACCATACGTCCAGCACTCCATAAATAGGCTAAATGTATTAACGGTGGATGTACGTTACGTTCAGGACTCCATAACTAGGTAACTTGTGTTAACAGTGGAGCTACGTTGCGTTCAGCACTCTAAAAATAGGCAAACTGAGTTAAAGGTTGAGTAACGCTACGTTCAGGACTCCGTAACTAGGGAAGCTGTATTAACGGTAGAGGAACGTTACGTCCAGGACTCAATAACTTATCAAGCCACCTGTGTTAACGTTGGAAGTACGCTACATGTACGTAAAACGACTGCCGTTCGGACTATCGGGCCACCTGTGTTAACGGTGGAGTTGATATACGTTAAGGACTCCAAAACTGCCAAACAATAAATAGGAAAAATGTATGGAATCTTTTAAAAGGTTTCCTTAAATAATACACATCATTACACGTTACTGCGACTCGCGATGTGTATGACAACGAACTGACGATATAATGTATATTAGAAAGTAAAGCCATACGTTATCCTTTTTATTATTATGTTTGGATGCAATACTAAGACAGATGCGTGACCACGAACAAATGAATGGTCCGGTCCCAGAATAATGAGTCCCATTGCAATTCATATTTCACGTAAAAACATGATACTGCGAAGTGACGCTCCTATAAGATGTAATTCCACGAAGTCGATTCTGTTCGTTATACAACCAGGCGCTATTCTAAGAAATGTGTATTGCAATACCGAATTTTACAGTCACTGGACGATGGTTTGATTAGACATGATCGTATGTTTGTACAACGTATTTAAATGAAGATACATTCTTCAGTAGCAAGTCATTATTCTTAAAATATATAATCGAAGCACACGGAGGTTGATCGTGTAATCAAACGCAATCTCGGGTAGATCATGAAACTGGGTATACGTTAGTGAACGGGTATCTATTTTAGTAAATCTTTCAGGAAGCTATCTTAGGAAGAAGATGATTGCTTTGTATACCTGCAACTTAAAACTTGCCTCTTTAATGGCTTCAGAAAAAGCCCGAACACATATGCACGTGGCCAAAGTTACATATTGGGTGCATTCACCGCTCAACACATAACAACATAGAATTATTTTGCGTGTTTATCGGTAATCAATCGTTGCGGATTTTGCCCGCCTTTGCCCCGGCGGAAACCATTTAATTATTTTGTGTGTCGATTGTACATGACAGGCGAAAACCATAGGTCACTCATGGGCGGTTCTTGCCCCGACGAATGCCATTCAATCATTGTGTATGTCAATCGTGCATAGGCGGCTGAAATCCCGACGAGTACTTTTCAATCATTTGAGCCAATCTCTGTGGAAACGAGACTGAGTGCATGTGCGTAAAGCGTAGTCCCATATTAGCCTGTGCAGTCCGCAGGATATTCAGGGACTACACTTTTCCCTGTTATGCATTTTTTGGTTTAAAGGAAGTCTCTTCTAAATGAAAATCTAGTCTAGGCGCATAATGGCGTCCCTGATTATTCAGTGAGGACTGCACAGGCTAAAGCGGATCGACAATTCACGCACATAAATAAGTCCAGTTTTCCCTGAACGCGGCTCATTTTTATTGATCGCACATAGGTGGATCAACCCCCGGTGTCTCCACGCTGGCGGCGGCCATACAGGACATCTGGAACAGCGACACGAACCGTATGAACGTCGGTACCGATATCGTCATAGATCTGAACGGAAACACCAAGTAATTGGTTATCTGGACCTTCTTTACAATAGATCACATCCAATAGTTTTGACTAAACCCGCTTGTGTTTTAAGGAAATCGATTTTATAATTTTAATACGTGATGTTGGCTGCCGACTATCATTATGTGTCTTTAGTTAAAAGTTATTTTCAAGAAATGTTGTGTTGTCTCATCCCTCCCATAGTCATTAAACAAATTTGCACCGAGTGCCAACACAAACTTCACCAGAAATAGTACAGAGTGTACGTTTGGGTATAAGTAGTTTTGGATAATATATAGCTAACCACATTATGTTCAGTGCAAATATTGAAATTAATTCTAAATAAACTTTTATAATACTGAAATCGTTATCCAATTAAAAACACAGTCAAATGCATGTCTTACAAGCTTCTATCTCAACGATTTAGCTAGACTCTCCATTGTCTCTTGACTGCGCTTATAAACTTACCGCAAGATCATATGCATTAATATATAAACCGCGCTCTGTGAACATGGTGGTTGATGCATGGGCGTAATGTCGTCCAAGATAAGCATGCCCAGTCTGCACAGGCTAATCACTTTTCCCTTTTTTGGAATTGTTCGTGCATATGAAGTATTTTCTTAACGAAGTCTCGGCGGAAAGTGTCGCCCCTGATGAGCGTTAGCGGACTGCACATGCTAATCTGTGATGACACTGCACGATGTCATACTGTACCAGATACACGGCTCATACGCTAACGTTTCTAACTCTTCACAGGCTGTTCAGCTATGTGAACGAAGCATTTTTCTCCCGTCCCACGTATCAAGCCTTCATCGCCCTCCTCGACAACTACGACCGAACCATTGGCCGGGCCGAGTCGCAGTCCAGCGCAGAAAGCACGGAGATCAACAATTTCATGAACCTCCTCATGTCCTCAGAGGCGATGACCATTGGCATGAACTTTCTGATCTCACAAGGTCATTAATATGGGTGTTTATTTGAAAGAGTCTTAATCTTTTATAAAGGTGAAAACTTGCCCCCACTTCCTTATGTCAATTTTTGGTCAATATAAAGTTGTGAGCATTCGTTGTACATTTTTATCCCAATAAAAAAGTAAGGGTCTGCCGAGTATATATAATGGACGTAGTGTGGCCAATGCTTAAAGAAACTTACATCTAAACGGCCCTTTCGACAATCTCTGAATAAAAAAAAACTACCATTAGGTTTAACATGTGCTGTGCGTGAAGAGGAAAGACTGCAGTATCTTAATGAAACTTTTCATATCCAATAAGGCTATTATTCTTAGCCATGACCTTTCTCATCTCACATGGTGTTACATATTCATAGGCATTTCATTTTATGCACCATTTCATATCATCTTAGGTGACAACTTACGTAATTTATTCAATAGAATCGCGAAATATTGGACGAATTTTGAACGACAGGTAAAATTTTCAGCTATTTAGTTTTTACTGACAAATCTTCCATTTAGGTTAAGTCTTGTGCTGTGTAGGGAAGCGCCACATATTTATTTTAACCTGATGTGTCCGAAAGAATAATGCATCCGAAATAAATCAATTTACAGAAAACAAAATACTGCAATAAAAAGGAGTGTTTAGTTGCATTGAGCTTGTGGCGAATTTAAAGAATACAAAAAGAAAGTAAACGAAACGTTTAAGTGCTTTGTACAACTAACTTAAATTTGAGTGGAGATATCCTCAAATTCTGTATTGAATGACTTGCCTTGAACACATACTGTAAAGTATACGGTGTTTTGAGCATTAGATATTGGCCTATGGCAATGTGCATTATTAATAAAATATAATTTCCTATTAAGAACCACATGACTGTGTCTTCCGTGGTTCGTTGTAAGAAAAATAATACATGCTACACTAACAATGACTTCGCAAGTATATTCAACAATAGGCGCATTTTTCACCGCAAACTAGACATGTGTACACCTTTTCTAGGCAAGGCCACTGCCAGCTCGTTCCGTGGTCTCGTGTCCGAGCTCTGGTTCAACTTCTACTCTCGCTCATCCAGCAGTTCCATACTAGACAGCTCCGGTTTCGAGCATGCCATGGTCGGAGAACTGCAGGTAAGACAGCTCCGGATTCGAGCATGCAATGGTCGGAAAACTGCAGGTAAGACAGCTCCGGGTTTTAGCATGCCATGGTCGGAGAACTGCAGGTAAGATAGCTCCGGGTTAGAGCATGCTATGGTCGGAGAACTGCAGGTAAAACAGCTCCGGGTTTGAGCATGCCATGGTCGGAGAACTGCAGGTAAGATAGCTTCTGGTTTGGGCATGCCATGGTCGGAGAAGTGAAGGTTAAACAGCTCCGGGATAGAGCATGCCATGGTCGGAGAACTGCAGGTAAGACAGCTCCGGGTTAGAGCATGCTATGATCGGAGAAATGCAGGTAAGACAACTCCGGGTTAGAGCATGCCATAGTCGGAGAACTGCAGGTAAGTCAACTCCGGGTTAGAGCATGCCATGGTCGGAGAACTGCAGGTAAGATAGCTCCGGGTTCGAGCATGCCATGGTCGGAGAACTGCAACTAAAACAGATCCGGGTTAGAGCATGCCTTGGTTCGGAGAACTGCAGGTAAAACAGCTCCGGGTTTGGGCATGCAATGGTCGGAGAACTGCAGGTTAGACAGCTCCGGGTTTGGTCATGCCATGGTCGGAGAACTGCAGGTAAAAACAGCTCCGGGTTTGGGCATGTCATGGTCGGAGAACTGTAGGTTAGACAGCTCCGGGTTCGAGCATGCCATGGTCGGAGAACTGTAGGTAAGACAGCTCCGGGTTCGAGCATGCCATGGTCGGAAAACTGCTTGTAAGACAGCTCCGGGTTTGGGCATGCCATTGTCGGAGATCTGCAGGTAAGACAGCTCCGGGCTAGAGCCTGCCATGGTCGGAGAACTGCATGTAAGACAGCTCCGGGTTAGAGCATGCCATGGTCGCAGAACTGCAGGTAAGACAGCTCCGGGTTAGAGCATGCCATGGTCGGAGAACTGCAGGTAAGACAGCTCCGGGTTTGTGCATGCTATGGTCGGAGAACTGCAGGTAAGACAGCTCCGGGTTCGAGCATGCCATGGTCGGAGAACTGCAGGTAAGACAGCTCCGGGTTCTAGCATGCTATGGTCGGAGAACTGCAGTTAAGACAGCTCCGGGTTAGAGCATGCCATGGTCGTAGAACTGCAGGTAAGACAGCTCCGGGTTCGAGCATGCCATGGCCGGAGAACTGCAGGTAAGACAGCTCCGGGTTCTAGCATGCTATGGTCGGGGAACTGCAGGTAAGACAACTCCGGGTTCGAGCATGCCATGATCGGGGAACTGCAGGTAAGACAACTCCGGATTCGAGCATGCCATGGTTCGGAGAACTGCAGGTAAGACAACTCCGGGTTCAAGCATGCCATGGTTCGAGAACTGCAGGTAAGACACATCCGGGTTCAAGCATGCAATGGTCGGAGAGCTGCATTATATCACATTATATAACATTCGCGTCATCTCATTAATAGTCTATAAATTATAGTGTCGCCAAAGACTATGGCATTAAAGTATTAGGTGTTGCTCACCAAACTTTGATACTGTTGTAAAAGGAAGGTGTTTTTCCACATTTCCATTCTATAAATAGCTGCAGCGTCACAAAATCATTAACATTGCAATATTTTCTTTTAAAAAGTTGCAAAAACACATGATTTTACATTGTATACAAAGTAATATTTAAATAGATGTATCGACATTCTATAAATGGCAGACAAAGTTGTCACGCAACAAGCATCGACATTATATACATAGCCGTCGTGTTACTAGAATAAACAATAATAGAACAAGTATATGGACAATGTGAAACTTTCAAAACACACTAAACTTGTCTTTGTTCATCAATTAGGGAACCTCCTCCGTTTCCGGTTTCCACAGCTGGATTCAGTTCTACCTTCCAGGAGAAAGCCGGGAACCTAGATTACACCTCCATGGTGTCTCAGGCCGAGGTAGACCTTTGCTTAGAAAGTTTTCATACACAGTTCTGATTGTTTGTTTTGAGGGTTAGTTCCAGGTTTGTTACCCTTAAAACGTGTGTGTTAGCAATGTTTAACATTTGTAACAACATAATTATTAGAAGCTCTGTTTACGGGCATCTAAAGACATGAAATAACATGCTTAACGTTATGCCGTTTCTTAGGGCACCAATATGTTGAATAGCTTTTATTTTAAACTTTACTTTGGTTGTTCTACGTATATGACAGTTAGGTCTTTTAACAGTAAGAATTGTGTAAAGTTATCAAGTCGCATCCCTTCTCTGAATACAGATATTTTGTAGCCGTTGTTTGAAGATCTGGATCTACCAGGCTGGCGATGTCGGCGCTGTTTGTAACAATACCAAGCAGTTGGCGTTGCTTGTATCTAAATCAAGTCGTATGCGTTACTTGTAACTATTCTAAACCAAGTTGTCGACGTTTCTTGTAACTCTACCAAGTTGTCGGCGTTACTTGTATTAATTTCACGTTCTCGGCATTTCTTGTTACCAATGCTATACCAGGTTGATGGCGTTACTTGTAACTATACCAAGTTGTCGGTGGTACTTGTATTACTACCAAGTTGTAGGCATTTCTTGTAACTATACAAAGTTGTCGGCGTTACTTGTATTAATACCAAGTTATCGGCATTTCTTGTAACTATACCAAGTTGTCGGCGTTATACTTGTGTTAATACCAAGTTTTCGGCATTTCTTGTAACTACAACAATTTGTCGGCGTTACTTGTATTAATACAAAGTTTTTGGCATTTCTTGTAACTAAAGCAAGTTCTCGGCGTTACTTGTATCAATACCAAGTTTTCGGCATTTCTGGTAACTATAACAAGTTCTCGGCGTCACTATTATAAATACAAAGTTTTCGGCATTTCTTGTAACTTTAGCAAGTTCTCGGCGTTACTTGTTTTAATACCAAGTTGTCGGCATTTCTTGTAACAATACCAAGCTGTCGGCGTTACTTGTATTAATTTCTCGTTCACGGCATTTCGTGTTACTAATACTATACCAGGTTGTCGGCGTTAATTGTAACACACACATATATATATATATATATATATATATATATATATATATATATATATATATATATATATATATATATATATATATATATATATATATATACATATATATATATATACCAAGTTGTTGGCGTTAATTGTATTAATACCAAGTTGTAGGCATTTCTTGTAACTATACAAAGTTGTCGGCGTTACTTGTATTAATACCAAGTTTTCGGAATTTCTTGTAACTATAACAAGTTGTCGGCGTTACTTGTATTAATACAAAGTTTTCGGCATTTCTTGTAGCTATACAAAGTTGTCGGCGTTACTTGTATTAATACCAAGTTTTCGGAATTTCTTGTAACTATAACAAGTTGTCGGCGTTACTTGTATTAATACAAAGTTTTCGGCATTTTTTGTAACTATACCAAGTTGTCGGCGTTGCTTGTATCAATACCAAGTTGTCGACGTTGCTTGTATCAATACCAAGTTGTCGACGTTGCTTGTATCAATACTAAGTTGTCGGCATTACTTGTATTAATACCACGTTTTCGGCATTTCTTGTAACTATATCAAGTTCTCGGCTTTACTTGTATCGATACCAAGTTTTCGGCATTTCTTGTAACTATACCAAGTTGTCGGCGTTACTTGTGTTAATACCAAGTGTTCGTCATTTCTTGTAACTATATCAAGTTGTCGGCGTTGCTTGTATCAATACCAAGTTGTCGGCGTTGCTGGTACCAATACCAAGTTTTCGACGTTGCTTGTATCAATACCAAGTTGTTGGCGTTACTTGTAACTATTCTTATTTATAGTTATTTATTGCAAATTTCGAAGACATATTAGTTGATACTTCTAAAGAGGACAAGTTTACATAAGTATTAGAACAATGTAATTTTCCTCTTGCAACTACAATGTTCATGTATATTCATAACAAATTGATTATTTGTGCAGAATCCTTTCAAGTTAACTACCTGGCATAGAACTCACATAAGCATCCATGAAGCTTGTATTATAATCACTGACATAATCTACTAGTATAATATACATTATTTATAAGCACACGGGCATCGTGAAGTATTCTCTGATATAATAAATAAGTATTTTAAACTAAGTTTCGCCGCATTATATTGCAGCCGAATGTGAAAGGGGCCGCGTTCACCTGGTTCGGGGCCCCGAAAGGCAAGGGCTCCTTCTTTCTGGGCACTAGCCCCGAATGTGACCTGGCTATCTACACTGTGTGTGCGCTCATGCATCCCAATGCCAAGTGCAATTTCGCTCTAAATGTAAGTGTGCAAAAATGGCCTCTCACCATTTCGGCTACTTCGGCTAAAAGCGGAAAGTTCATCTCGGCTTTCCTAGCTTTATCGAGTAGTAATGATTGCAAACATCTACGAACTCGGGTGTCTAATATCTATACTGGCATCCCGCTGTAGTCAAACTGTAGCAACCATTAACTAACTAACCAAAGACCATTACACGGAGTGGAATACCTAAGTGCGGTGCCAGATATTCATACGCAAAGCCTTTAAATGAATATTTTCATGAAAGTCTAGTCCTTCCAGGGAGTTTTCAAATCGGTGAATTAGTCCCCATTATAACATTTCTTACATTTATATGTGATATTTGGTCTCTGTTGATTTCTCTAATTTGAAGTTTACTCTTCTCTGAAGTTTATTGACTCATGGACCATTTTGTGTTGTTCACTGTCTGCAGGGAAACAGTCTCTCTGTACAGACCTGGGACATCGCTCACAAAGCCGGTAACCAGATTGGCTCAGCATATCCGGCCATCTAACACCGATGACTCAGCAAAGAGTCGTCTGATAAGATTCGCTTCTATGTCAGATGCAATAAACGTTTACACCGATATTGTCCTGTGTACCTAGTCAAAACGAGTTCATATCAAAATGACCAGAATGCCAGTTACCCCTACAACGAAATTAGGGTGTGATGGGGGGTATCCGGGAATCGCCGTTGGCATATGTGTCGGTCTGTCTTTCAAGTACAACATTCAAACGTGCTGGCTTTGTTCCTTTTTATGCTCCCCAAAAATTTATTTTGGGGGGGAGCATATAGTCGCCGCTTCGTCTGTCCGTGTGTGCGTCTGTCTGTCTGTCCGTGCAAATTTTTTGTCCGGGCTATTTCTCAGCAACTAATGACCGGAATTCAATTAAAACTTTATGGGAAGCTTCACTACCAAGAGGAGATGTGCATATTATCAGCGGGTTCAGGTCGGATGATTTTTCACAGAGTTATGGCCCTTTGAAGTTTTCTATAAAAAAATTATTGTCCCACAACTACTGTGCCCTCAAAACGTTTCCTTTTATCTGAATATATAGTTCAATATTGTGACAAAAAACAACTTTGGGGAGCATCATCCGTCTCCAACGGTTTCTTGTATAATATGCCGTTGTGTTTGCGATTTTTTTCTTCCAATGTTAACCCATTTATGCCTAGTGGACTCTCCCATCCTTCTTAATTGGATCAATTTATTTCCAAAATTAGGGATGCCTAGTATATTTATTTCTATATTTAGAATATTTCTTACAGAAATTCCTTTAGGCAAACAGCACTGACCCTGATGAGACGCCGCATCATGAATGTGAATGTAATGTAACCATCTTGATTATCACGTGATTACCCCATTTGTTCAGGCTGAGGTGAATTCATAACAACACGAACATACTGGCTCAAAGCGTTCACCTGCATAGTAAGTTACAACATCTGAAGGTGAAATCATCATAAGAGAAACATACTGGCTCTAAATGCTCACATGCAGAGCGCTTTACGAAATGATGACACATGCAATGCACTGTTCTAATAGCTTACCAATCACTTCAGACTCGAGTGAAAGTCCAAACAAGAGGACCAAACTGGCCCTAAGTGCTTCCCTGCACAGCGGTTTACGATAGGGCAACACATTAAAATCCATTTTATAAAAGCGTACGAGACACTTCATTCTCAGGTGATAACAGAACAAGAGCACCACACATGCCAATAGCGCCCCCCTACAGAGTGGGTTAAGATGAAAAGTCCCCTATTCGTATAATTTTCCTTTAACGGCTATAAGCGTATCCAACAAATCAAGAACGAAACTGCATATTACATATTTTGAATATTTATTTTAATATTTATATTATGAAAAAGTTTCAGCTTAAACTAATGTCGATTGTAAACTCATATATCTACGCTACACTAAAATTGTATACACATACAATAACTACCATCCCTATTTTCCTATATATTAATACAAAACATAATAACAAAGCATTTAATTTAGCAATATAAAAGTGAAACAAATTCATGATAAATAAAGATGATAAAATTTTCACAAGCCATATTTACTACCTTGCAAATATGTCAAAAATAATCTGAAGTGTACAATTAAAAAATCCTGTAAAATGAACATTGTTCAGAAACCTGATTTTTACATCACATGTAAACGCCACAAAAATACTTAAATAGTAAAATTCCTTTTCAAAATTAAAAAATCACTAAAAACAATTTTAATTTTCTACACAAATCTACAACTAATCCTATTTCGGCTTTCAATCAATGTATTTTTTTACTTTTGCATAGTTTGCTTTTTTGTTTTCATTTACCACACTGTCACAATATACGGTTTCGAATGGTAAATTTGAGATGTTAGCATTAAACATCTTATTATAACTTATGCATTATTGTAACTTATGCAGAAATGTTCATCAGATACAATATTTTTGCATTCAACCCTAAACATATTTGCATGTTATCATAAACCATGCAAACATATTTTTTTACAAGAATATACCATCGCCATTGGGAACGTATTTTTAACATGTTATGGGTCTATTTTCATATAATAAAGTTATATACTGTGGGAATACTAACAAACTTGTGTGCATGACTATTTCTTGCTACAATATGAACATTTACATTAGTAAGAACATAGAACAAATATCACAGATAGGATCTTAAACATACTCTTTTTCAAAATTACATTTTTCTGATAGTAAAACAAAATATCCAATCATCAAAAAATTCATTTCCAGTAAACTGAAATTTTCCACTTAATTACACTGGCATGTCGCATAGGACAAGAGATTCATGACACAAATGACACTAAGACACTAAATATCATAGACAGGTCCATAATCATACTTTGATCATTGGTAAATTATATTTATGTCAAGGTAAAAAATAAAGTACTGTATCAAAGGTCAACAACGTCAGGGTCAAGGTAAAACTAGGTCAAAGTTCATCATCTGAGCCTTCTTTGTCCTCCACCTTCCATGGATGCTTTGGAAACAGATCAGTTGCTGAAAAAAACACAACAAAACAAAGATGAGTGTATCGCAACAGGTGTGATAAAACATATAAATTCAACAAAAAAGGTACAAATATTATATTATATATATTTGTCTATTTGCATTCTATTAGTCCATTTTTTCAAATATGCATGCTATAATTCCTGATTTTTAATTATTATAAAAAAATACTTTTACAGAAAAATAAAGTGATCAGCCTGATTGATTGAAACAAGTGTGTTTCACTTTCTAGGTCCATTATATTCAAGAAACCTTTCATACATTTAACAAAGCTAAAAGATATAAGAATATTCCTTAAAATGTACCATTTTAAAAATTTAAAAATCAGGAATTTTAGGACGACCATTCACAAACCCTGAGGAATTGTTCTTGAGTATATTTCATAGCTGTGTTCTTCAATCTAAAAAAGTATAAGTGAATATGTACTGCAGGGCTCCCCAAGGCTTTAAATTTTCTCAAGCCAAATTAAGTGAAGGAGATAGAAATCAAACTCACTTTGGCTGGTTTTGGGAGTTTTATGAAGGAAAAGTTGTAGCCAAATACAATTTTCATTAGCCAAATTTGCTAATTTGTAGCAATTAGCTAATTTTTCCATTGGAAGCGCAAGCCCTGGTATAGGGGTCGATTTCCATAAACATCTTAAGTCATTTCTTAAATAATTTCACTTAAGTTCAAAATTACAATGTTTTGTATTTCTTTACTAAATAAGGAAACACATTTTTTGGTATTCCTAAAATAACATTGGCATAATGATGTTATTTAAATATATATATTGATGCCGACCTATTGCAATATGAAATGAAACACTTATGAACATTTCCCAATTTAAGGATAAGAATAAAATTTAACTTAAGATGCTTCTGGAATGCTACCCTTGGTGTCAGAAACAATATAAATTGAGCGGCGTTCTTGGATAACTGGGTATAATGCATGTGCATAAAGAGTTGTCACGGATAAGCTTGTGCAGTTTGCACAAACAAATCAGGGATGACACTTTCTGCCTAGACTGGATTTTCGTTTAGAAGAGATTTCCTTTACATGAAAAATTCCATAAAAGCAGAAAGAGTGGTCCCTGATTAGCCTGTGCTGATTGCACAGGCATATCTGGGATGACAGTTTAATAACTTCCAAAAAGAGGCTTAATTGTTCAGTTACATACTTGGGGGGTCCCGAGGTGTCCGTGCAGAGATTGGTTTGTTCTTTGGTGGCCTGAGGTATGTTGTTGGGTGTACAGGGGCGGGTCTAGTCACACCCTTCAAGGCTTCTGGTGGCAGGGTAATGGCAGCGTTGAGTCCATCCCAATCATTTAGTGCATCGTTCACTGGGGACGTGATTATTTTCTGCAGAAAAGATAATTATACTATGTTTAATGCAAAATTAAGGTTGCTTAAATTTGAAAATAAACAATTGACTGACATCTGAAGAGTAGCAATAAAATAGTTTGCAGTGCCATTCAGCCTGTCCAAGATAGTTTCAACAAGGCTCTTAAATAAAACGGTCGGGATTATGCAAACATGTGCTGTTATTAACCACTCATGGAAAGATCGTTACGTATGTTCCTCACCTCTATCCATCAATAGCCAGTGGTCAATTACTGGAGATACTTAGAATAAGCAGCAATCATTCATGATACAATTGAAGAAACCAACTATACTGTGTTAAGTTGACCTATATGTTCCAGTTTTTCAAAGCATCATGAAAGGCATAAAAAACTTTTGCAACATACAATAGATACAAACCCAAAATATCTACTGTCATGCCACATTCAAAATTAATTTCAAAAATGTTTTCTATATATAGAGAACTTCTGTTTGGGAAAGAACTTGACCTTTGAACTCAAGTGTGACATTGACCTTGAACATACTAGTAGCAGGCTGGTTCTTGCACACAACACGAAGTCTGAGGCTGGTAAATAACTGTGCCAAGTATTTTATTATTGTCCAATTTGGACTCCCAGGAGGTTTTCTGCTATGTAAAAAACGCTCTAAAACGGACCCGATCCCAAAGCAAACGGACTTTATCTTAAACCGAAATTGTAACAAGAGCTGTCAGAGGACAGCGCGCTCGACTATTTGAGTGCTTGACAGTATAACGTAAGCCATCATGGGGAAATTGTTCATATTCAAAAATTTATTAGACGATCTTCCAAAAATAAAAAAGAAAAAAAAAAAAAATTGGGGGAGGGGTAGGGGGGGGGGGGGGGGGAGGGGGGTAGGGGTAGGTGAGAGGGGGGGTGTGGTAATTTATAAGATGATGTCTAAAAAAATATATAAAAATTGGGGGGTGGGGGGGTAGGGGGATGGGGGGGGGGGTGAGAGGGGGGTATAATGTGGGGTGTGGTAATTTATTAGATGATGTTTAAAAAAAAAAAAAATTGGGGGGGGGGTGGGGGGGGGGTAGGGGGGTGGGGGTGAGAGGGGGGTATAATGTGGGGTTTGGTAATTTATTAGACGATGTTTAAACAACAAATTATTTTTTTTGGGGGGGGTGGGGGGTAGGGGGGGGGGGGCAGGGGGGGTGAGAGGGGGGTAAAATGTGGGGTGTGGTAATTTATTAGACGATGTTTAAAAAAAAAAAAACAATTGGGGGGGGGGGGGGTTGAGGTTGGGGGGGGGGGGGGAGGGATTCTGGTAGGGGCGTGGGGTATTGTTTGGGTGGAATCCATTGTGGTATTCAGGTTAGTGTTGTTTTGTCAAAGTAATAATAAAATGTGATCATAAATAAAGAAGTTATGGCAATTTAAGCAAAAGGTTCAATTATCTAAGTGTAAAAGGGGCCATAATAATGTCAAAATGCTTGATACAGTGGTCTGCTCTTGTTTATAGGTTGGGGTCATGTTGGTAAACAAGTATGCAACATATAAAAGCAATATGTCAAAGGATATAGGAAATATTTGGGGCAGTACGCAAACTTTAACATAGATTTATCAATAATATGCATATTCTAAGTATAAAAGGGGCAATAATTATGACAAAATGCTTGATAGAGTTGTTTGCTCTTGTTTATAGGTTGGGGTGATGTTGGTAAACAAGTATGCAAAATATAAAAGCAATATGTCAAGGGACAATGAAAATAAATGGGGTAATAAAACTTTAACATTTGCTGCATATTCTAAGTGGAAAAGGGGCCATAATTATGAAAAAATGCTTGATAGAGTTGTCTGCTCTTGTTTATAATTTGGGGTCATGTTGGTTAACAAGTATGCAAAATATGAAAGCAATATATCAAGGGAGAAAGAAAATATTTGGGGTAGTACGAAAACTTTAACATTTGCACGCAGATGCTAACGCCGACGCCGGGGTGAGTAGGATAGCTCCACTATATATATTTCATATATAATAGTCGAGTTAAAAACAATTCCCAATTTCTTTTTTATAGAAAGAAGTTTCTAATGATTATTATATCTCAATATTATTTAATACAAATCCTAAAAGTATATAACTATAATTTATATGATTTTTCCACAAAAAGGGCCAGGAAAAGTCCTTATGTGTCAATATTTGTTTATAAAAAAAATCCAAATTTGGTCCATTTTTTCCATAAAAAAATTCCGAATTTAACATTTATCAATATAAAAAAATCCCAATTTGACCAGACTCCTTTTCCCAAAATGGCTTGAAAAAACCCTGACTTGGAAGTTAAGACTAGGCACACAAGCTGAGGATAGACAAACCAACTCACAAAATTACCAATTAACAAACAGCTACTCATCAATATGCCTCCCCATCACAAGGTGGGGTAAACATACCATCTTTACCATGATAACGTGCAACCATGTATTACATACACCCAATTTTATTTAAATGCCAAACATGGCTTCTATTATGGATATTAAGAGTAGTTTTGTATCAATGTAAAACACTCTACAACTTCTTCAATTGAGATTTGGGGTTCAATACCACGAGTAATACATGGTAAAGTACAATAATAATGCAGTTATTTTTTTTGCTTTATATTTTACAGCCTGTGCCTTTTTTAATGGGAAAAAACGCAATAGACCATGAAATTGGGAAAAATTACACATTATTAATATAATTACAAATAATTTACCAATTGATTATAAGTGCATATTGAATTGCTTTCTAAAATATATTTTTTCAAGTGCTGGGGAATTATATGCTGTATAATTTACTCAATAAACAAATTAATAAATTTATTGGAAAACTTTGGCATATTTTGGGGGAAATTTTGGTAACATTTTAGGGAAAATTTGGAAACAACCTTTATTTCACTTTTTGAAATCAGGAAATAACCAGTAAAAGGATGTAATTTGGGTGCATATTCTAGTCATACTGGGAGTCTAGCTAACACTTACAGTGTATGACTGAGAGCGTCGGATCTCTGAGTTGTGTATGTTTTGTCCAGTCTTCACTTTACTGCGAGTGTTTCTGCTAATTTCCCTGCCCTCCGGTGCGTAGGACTTCTTTTTGCGTCTGTAGTATAGGAGACAGAGATGTTTAACAGAAAACATTATGAGCCTTTTCTGAGAAAACAGGGCTTAAAGCACGTGTGTTAAGTGCTGTCCCAGATTAGCCTATGCAGTATGCACAGGCTAATCTTGGATGACACTTTCCGCATAAACTGGTTTTTCCTGCTAAGAAGAGGCTTCATTGAAACAAAAACTGCACAGGCTAATCTGGGACAACTATTAAGACACTTGCATTAAGTGTTTCCTCGGAGCACTGCTCATAAAGATATTTGTAGAAAGTGTGCTTATCTTCTTGCCTCTTCTTCAGTCCGTTGTTAATGAGATTTAAAACACTTAATCCTTAGAACTATAATTCTAATAACGTTTCAAAATGTTCTACCATAGGTCTATGTTCTATAGCCATCTAAGATAATTTTTATTAAAGCTTGCAAATGTGCCATAAAATATTTAAAACAAGATGTGTTTGTGAAACATTATGTCCCCCCGCCTTATATTTGACCTTTGACCTTGACCTTGAAGGGTGACCTTGACCTTTCACCACTCAAAATGTGCAGCTCCATGAGATTCACATGCATGCCAAATATCATGTTGCTATCTTCAATATTGCAAAAGTTATGGCCAATGTTAAAGTTTGACGCAAACCAAGAAACAAACCAACAAACCAACAGACAGGGCAAAAACAATATGTCCCCCAGTATAGACTGGGGGACATAAAAACGATTCATTATCTAATCTTTTCGAACATGAGCTCCACGGTCAGAGACTGATGCGCCCCCAAACAGGGCCTTAACACAGTGACCTTGACCTTTGAACTAGTCAAAGACCAATGCATATGTGAAGTATCAAGCCAATCAGTCAATTCGTTGACGAGTTATTGATCGGAAACATTTTCGGACCTTGACCTTTGACCTAGTGACCCCAATTTCAATAGGGGTCGACTTCTGTCTAAGGCCAATGCACATGTGAAGTATCAAGCAAATCGGTCATTTTGTTTACAACTTATTGATCCGACGATTTTCACACTTATTGTAACCTTGACCTTTGACCTATAACCTATAACCCAAATTTCAATAGGGGTAACCTACTGTCCAAGGAATTGCACAGGTGAAGTATCAATACAATCAGTCAATTAGTTGATGAGTTATTGATTGGAAACGACTTTAACACATATTGTGATAGTGACCTTGATCTTATGACCCCAATTTCAATGGGGTCATTTACTGTCCAAGGCCAAATCACATGTCAAGTATCAAGCCAATCGGTCCATTTGTTGACAAGTTTTTGATTGGAAACTAACTGGTTTACTGACAGATAGACCCACCAACAGACTGACATGCAGCAAAACAATATAACCCCTCTTCTTCAAAGGGGGGCATAATTTAAAATAATACTTTTCACAGTTACTGAGAATTGGTGAATACCCATAATACCAAATGTCATATCAATAATTATAAATTAATTAAAATGTTTAAAGCACACCTAAATTAGTCCTACGCTCGTTCTTTTTTGTTGCAACACATTATATCATCACTTACAAGAAATGTGTTTGTCAGAAACACTATGTCCCCTTCTGCGCCGCTTTTAATTTTTCTTTTTTTTTACCTTTGACCTTGAAGGATGACCTTGACCTTTCACCACTCAAAATGTGTTTGTCAGAAACCCTATGTCCCCTTATGCGCCGCTTTGATATTTTTATATATTTTTTTTTTGACCCTTGACCTTGAATTATGACCTTGACCTTTCACCACTCAAAATGTGCAGCTCCATGAGATACACATGCATGCCAAATATCAAGTTGCTATCTTCAATATTGCAAAAGTTATGGCAAATGTTCAAGTTGGAGCAAACAAACACACAAACCAACCAACCAACCAACAGACAGGGCAAAAACAATATGTCCCCCACTATAAGTGGTGGGGGACATAAAAAGGAAGATAATACAGATTTTCACAAATAAATATATCAATTGCCTCCCTTTTCAGTGATGATATTAGTACACAAACGTATGTTCCAGTACATTGAGCAAGTTTGATACAAGTTTTTATCTCATAAAAATACTTAGTTATACTATAATGTAGATAAACACAGTCAATAGACTTATTGTGACATTTACTAGATTTTGGAAAAGGCCTTTAGTTTAAATATTTTTATTTAAGCTTGATTGCATCAAAAGCCTTATACTTATGTAACGCTCTAGATTCTACTTCCTCTCCTGGGTAGAACCAGTACTTGGTGTCTTTAAGAAAGATTGGAGGTAAACACAAACAGTGGGGACCAAACCCCATGACCTCTTACAAAACGGAAACCATATCCACTAGGTCATGGCAATAATTAATTGACAACTCGTCAGCTGTCAAACTCACGTAATAATCAATCATATTTTGTTTATTGCTGCCACATGGTCCGACAAACAAAGACTGTCTTAGTAATGGAATAAGCGTTTTATGAAAACACAACTTAGTGGGCGGAGCGATCGCGTATTTGGCGACTGGTCAATTGAGGGTACAAAACAAACTGACCCATTTTAAATAATTTAAAAATCCCACACCACTTCAACTGACTAAGCCGATTAATCTACCATAGGTAGATAAACAGGGTCAGAGTTATTTATGTCTACCACATTGATGGGATTTTTCAAAGATATTGAAAGATTGGAAAATGGATGATATATGGGACATGCCATTACTTAATAAAACAAGAAAAATGTGTTTGTCAGAAACACTATGTCCCCTTCTGCGCCGCTTTGAATTTTTTTTTTGACCTTTGACCTTGAAGGATGACCTTGACCTTTCACTACTTAAAATGTGCGGCTCCATGAGATACACATGCATGCCAAATATCAAGTTGGTATCTTCAATATTGCTAAAGAATTCATAAAATGAGCCATTTTGGCCACATATACTTGACCTCTGACCTTGAAGGATGACCTTGACCTTTCACCACTCAAAATGTGCGGCTCCATGAGATACACATGCATGCCAAATATCAAGTTGGTATCTTCAATATTGCCAAAGTATTCATAAAATGAGCGATTTTGGCCACATCTATTTGACCTCTGACCTTGAAGGATGACCTTGACCTTTCACCACTCAAAATGTGCAGCTCCATGAGATACACATGCATGCCAAATATCAAGTTGGTATCTTCAATATTGCAAAAGTATTCATAAAATGAGCAATTTTGGCCACATATATTTGACCTCTGACCTTGAAGGATGACCTTGACCTTTCACCACTCAAAATGTGCAGCTCCATGAGATACACATGCATGCCAAATATCAAGTTGCTATCTTGAATATTGAAAAAGTTATTGCAAATGTTAAAGTTGGAGCAAACAGACCAACAACAGACCAACGTACAGACCAACAGACAGGGCAAAAACAGTATGTCCCCCACTATAGTTGGTGGGGGACATAAAAAAAATCAGGATTTGCTTGTTGAAACAACAGAATATTACATTACCAAGATAATCAAATAAACGATTACAAGAATCAATAGAAGTATTCTTGTGCTAACTTTTATTTACAACAAAAGAAGTTCCTTACAAGGCCTTCACGTCTTGAACCACATCGTCGTTCTCCAGGTAATTGAACCTCCATGTGTCCTTGGGCTCAGGATCAGATCCTCGCCAGGGCGTGGTTTTCTTGTCCTTGTCCTTGGCAGACTTTGGTGGCCGTCTTGACTCTATCTTCGTGAAGTCTAGTTTAGTGGCTTTCTGTAGATTATGAAATAGTGGGTTTTAATGGGACAGTATCACAGAATAAATTTTGCGTTTCAAATGGACAGTGACACAGCAGAAAACATTGTATATTTTAATGGGACAGTGTCATGAAAAAGAATGTCTGTTTTAATGGGACAGTTTCAAGGAAAAGATTGCGTATTTCAATAGGACAGTTTTACTGATAGCAGCTTAAAAACTTATTCTGTGTGTTTTTTTCACAATTTTGGGAATGGGGCCGGTTCACTTTGGATTCGGAAATATCGAGTCCTTTTGACTGAAATAGGGAAATAAATGTTGTTGATTTTATGTTTACAAATACTTTAAAATTGATATTAAAAGCGATTAAAATATGATATTTTCTAAGGTTCAACTTATTGACATGGATTTGGAGATAATTTACATGTCTAGACATATTAAAAAATTTTTTTTTTGGAAATCTTCGATTGGGAATTTTTAGGTTCCATTTGGTAAAAAATAGATATATGTACTTTTTTTTCATTGGGGATGGGTGCCCCTACTAGCACTCTAATTTGAACGAAAAAAAACAACACTGTAATATTATATTTACCTTTGGGAACATGATCTGGAGCGTCCTGATGTTCTCAATGTAATTTCGCTTCCACACGCCGGTCTCGTACTGGCCAGGCATTATGGGAAGGTTCCAGCCAAGCTTCACGCACTTAGGCATCCAGAGTTGGTCCAGCTCTGTTACGTACTTCCAATACCAGCAAACCTGCACAGACAACAAAGCGTCAAAGAGAAGTATTATCTATCTGCAGCCACATCAATCAGATTACAACCTGATATAAGCTACTCCTATAGCATCCAGAGTTGGTCCAGCTCTGTACCAGCAAACCTGCACAGAAAACAAAGCTTCACAAAGAATTGTTATCTATCTGCAACAAAGCTTCACAGAGAATTGTTATCTATCTGCAACAAAGCATCACAGAGAATTGTTATCTATCTGCAACAAAGCATCACAGAGAATTGTTATCTATCTGCAACAAAGCATCACAGAGAATTGTTATCTATCTGCAACAAAGCATCACAGAGAATTGTTATCTATCTGCAACAAAGCATCACAGAGAATTGTTATCTATCTGCAACAAAGCATCAAAAAGAATTGTTATCTATCTGCAACAAAGAATCACAGAGAATTGTTATCTATCTGCAACAAAGCATCACGGAGAATTGTTATCTATCTGCAACAAAGCTTCACAGAGAATTTTTATCTATCTGCAACAAAGCATCACAGAGAATTGTTATCTATCTGCAACAAAGCATCACAGAGAATTGTTATCTATCTGCAACAAAGTGTTACAGAGAATTGGAGAATTGTAATGTATCTGCAGCCACATCAATCAGATTGCAATCTTTTATAGGCTACTCCTGTATACTGTAAAATCATTTTATTCCTGGGACATTAATCATTGTTGATTTGGTATTTCGCCCAATCCACAAATTTAAAACAAATTGGAAAATGACCGACAAATTCCTTTCCTTTTAATTTTCACAAATCAGAAATCCACAAATGTTTGTGTCCACGAAAAGTAATGTTTTGAAAAACAATTTAACTTCTTGCCAAAAAATATAAATGATTTTACAGTATTTGAGGTCGGTTCACAAGGACCTCTTAAATCAGGAATCTATATTTTCAAGTAGCATTGGAAGCTGTACATCTGTCAAATTCATATTTACCACTAGCTATTCACTTAACTATGCGCTATTCACTTAACTATGCATCAACATGTTGCATGAAAACTTATTAACAATAGCAGCCCAAAAATCTACATGAAACTTACTTTTAATGTTCAATCCATATTTTTAAACCAATGAACTTTTCACATTTTATGTACAGTCTGTCAAATTGCCCAGTGTATGCTGTGAAATTTTGAAAAATATGTGCTTTTCTTGTTCAGTACGAATTAATAACGTTATTATACAGTAGACTCTCTGAAAACCGGACGGTATGGGGACCGGCCTGATCGTCCGGTTTTCAGAGAGTTCCGGTTTACCAAGAGTATGCATATTGGCGAAATATACATTGTTTGCATTGTGTACAAAATCATATAAGAATAAAACAAACCAAGTACATTTACATGTACCATGTGATAACTGTACTCATGTAAGGTTTATGTTTAAAGCATTCTTCAAAAAATGTGTTTTTATTCGATTAATAGCAAAAAACATTCCATACCGTCTTGTTTTGATTAATCCCAAAGTGAGTGTGGTGCTTTATACATGTACATACGTCATATAGGCGAGTGAGTCGTGTTCGAGTTCGCTATAAATAGCTCTGAATAATTAAACCTCAAAGACAATTTTGACGAATAACGATTTGAGAAGACTTGTAGATTTGAGACTATTAATGCTGAAGATTCGTTTGAAATTAAGAAAAGGCAATGAATGAATTTGCAGACAGATGGATGGATATTTAACGGTCATATTTCTCATAGCTTTATCTGACAAACAACCATTTAAGCGTTAAAAACATGGCTATAAGATCTTTTAAACTACCCGAGAAGATCACAAGAAAGTGATCGTCGCAACTGCATGCATTAATTTTTTAATTAAATTGTTTATCACAAGCTTAATAAAACGATCGAGTCAATCACTTTTTGGTGTTACCGCATGTCTATTATAGACATTCACAGTTTGTTTTACATTATTTAATCGGACTTCTTTAGCGCGGTAACAACTTGACACCTTAATCGTATGTTTAATCCGATTATCGATGATTGCGCGAGCAAAATGTGTGACACCGCACGCACTGTGCTGACTAGGTATTGTAATTTTCACACCTCGGGCATCTTGAGAATTTGGACCGTCCGGTGTACTCAATGTATTTTACGTTGAAAATGACCAAATTCACGGAGATATCCGTTCGGTTTCCGGTTTTGAGAGAGTTCGGTTTATTCAACATTTTTTAACAAAGAAATAGAAGGAGAAAATACGGGACTGGCCCGACCGTTCGGGATCGGGAGAGTTCCGGTATTCAGAGAGTCCGGTATTGGCAGAGTCTACTGTATTCACTTTACTATATCACTTTGCAGTATGAAGGAATATATCAAGAAATTCATACTTTGCTACAGGAATTTGGCATTTAATGTTTGGAAGTAGTGTGGATTGTGTCCCATATAAAAATATCTGTCATGAAGGTGCCATCATGTAAAGGTGACCATTTTTGGAGAAAAAATAAGTTATTATAAATACATACCTCTGAATGAGAAGGCATATAAGCACTTATTGATAAATTATTGAACAAAACTAAATGTATATTTATTTTTTATTCTAAAATGCTCAAGAGTTGTGTGTACTGTCAAAACTTCTAAGTCTTAGAGCGAAACTTCCAAAGGCACAGGTCATGAAGCCCACACTTCCAGTGTCCAAAAGTTAATGCATTTCTGAGCCCATGTTTTGCGTTGAGGTAAAGCTAAATAGGTTAAAACTTAATTATAAATACACCACTTTACCTGAGAGCTACGGCACAAACTTCTGGGGTCCAGAAATGAAAAGATATATATACAGATGACCCTCGGCAAGTGGCGTGTGAAATCCCTTTTCAGTGGGGGAATGTGCTCTTTTACAAAATCCCTGATGAACGCTTTTTCTTTCATCTTTGACTTCCCTATTACATCTTCCAGAACTTGTTTTCTTTGCTCATGAGTCCACTTTTCAAACTGAAAGAGAAAAAGGTTAGATTGCAACAATAAAATTACCTATAAATGGCCCACTGTTGTTGGTTCATTCAGATTCATGGATAATTTCCCATGCATTTTGTATTATAATGTATGGCTACACAAACGACAATTCCAATGTAACAAACATGACTACAAGTACCAGAACAAGTACGCCAGTCCTTATTTGTATTTAACCCATTTATGCCTAGCGTCTAGGAAAAAGGACTTGGCAAACAGCGTAGACCCAGATGAGACGCCGCATGATGCGGCGTCTCATCTGGGTCTGCGCTGTTTGCTTGAAGGAATTTCTGTAAGAAAAATTCTAAATATAGAAATAAATATACTAGACATCCCACATTTTGGAAATAAATTGATCCAATTTAGAAGGCTGGGAGAGTCCACTAGGCATAAATGGGTTAATTCATTTCTCAACTTCTTTACTGGAATCTGTACATGACCAATAGGGAAAACTATATTGGAAATTTTATCAATTTCTGCAAAAACTGACTCGAAAAATAAGAAACAAATTTATGTGTATTCATAAAAGTATGCATCATGCCATAGTGTGCCGTACATTGAACATCTGGTATTGGGTCCCTTCTAAACACGATATATATAAGGCTTATATAACGAGATTGCCTTCAAAGCAATTTTTTAACCAATGTGAATAATAAGGGTAACAATGGACCTTGGTCTGGTGCTGAGTCTGAACCAAGGAACACTAAATCTTCACCAGTTAACAGACTTGACTTGTTTTGACCCTCACACAATCAGTACACTTACCCATTTGTTTATCAGCACTTTTCTTTCTTCAAAAATCTGTAAAACATATTTAGTAAAAACATGTAATAAGATAATATGTCATTAAAAATGCATGCCCAATAGTACATTACATTCACATAGAAATCCAATTTAAATTAACTTTTAATTTGTATTTGGTTTGTTTTGTTTCATTATTGTTTTAAATTTAATGCTGTAAGATAATTAAAATTCAATGATACTGAAAATATTTTCATATGCAAAACGGAAATTCAATATATATCTCAAAAGTTTGCTATAAAAAAGAACCTCTCAGAACAGTATTTTTAATAAAAATCAAATGACATGCCATTACAGAGCTCCAGATAAGGATTTGTGAAAGTAGTAACGGTACTGCCACTGACAGAAAGAAAAAGAGTAACGCTTAAAATCAATTAGTACCTGTACTACCATATCCAAAAATACAGGTAGTACTGTACTACCAGTGTTCTTGGATATTGAAGGGTCAGCGATTTTCCTTGTCCAATTGGGAAAAGTACCCGTACCGGTCCGATTGGGAAAAATTGAGTCGTGAAAACCTCAAAATTGGGAAAAATCGAGTCGTGAAATCCTGAAATTGGGAAAATCGCGTCGTGAAGTTTGGGTCTTATTGAATACATCATACAGTTCATACTTAATTGAACATACCCATTTAAATAATCATTTGCAGGCATGCCTTAATGACCATTAAGTTATAAAGTTTATATAAATAACAAAATATTATAAAGAACACACCAAATCAATTACTAGTTGTTTTAATCTCTTTTAAAGCAATGTCTCTCTCTTTCATTTTGTGAAATTTCAACAATCTTTGATGTTTAATCATCACTCAGTTGCTTGCATCCCTCCCTGCACGCATCATTATTGCTGTCAATGTGTCCTGTGATTGATGGTTCCGATTGGTTTTTTGGCATAATATTTGCTATTATGACTCATTTCAAACTACGATAAGGTTACAAACCGACGTAAAACAGTACGCTGGCTGCCTGGCAAAAGAACCGGAAACAGTAACAACTCTATTGATTGAATGCGCTGAATAATAAAACCCGAAATTAATCGAGCGCGTGGTTACACACAACTATACGATTTTCTTTGTTCGCTCGCCGAAAGTTGGTTTTTTTACGAAACTTTCTATCGTTTTGAGAAAAAATTCGGACGCTGATTGGGATTTTTCCAGATGCCGATTGGGAATTTGGGAATTTTCGCTCGATTGGGAAAGTACCGTTTTGGGAATTTGGGAATTTTCGTTCGATTGGGAAAGTACCGTTTACCGGTACTTTATAAAGAAGGAGGAAAATCGCTGAGGGTGTATAACTGACTTTACAGAAACATTTGCAGCAATTATAATAAATATATGTAGCTTCTTAAACAGTGACTGTATTAGGTTTTCCATTCTGAATTATGATGCAAATACAACTACACATTAAAACTAATGACTAATACTATTTCTTCATTTTTCTTGACAAGAAAACACAAGCCAACTAGTAAGCTAAGTAAATGAACACTTATTTCACTGTCTCATCCGTTTCCCATTATGTTTTCTAACGTTTTAAGCCACCGATGCAATCAAATCGTTTAATATCAGGGCGACAATGTCTTTTTCTGGGTTTACAGATTTAATGTCTGGATGGTTAGACGACACCGTATGTAGTCATTATATGACAACAAAGTGTTGTTTTGAACCGCTTTTGGTTAAGCCAGCATTCCATTACGCGCAGACATATTGTTTTTGACGGATTTACAAGGTACAGGAAATCACGCGACAGAATAGACAATAATATATGAACCCAGTCTACAACTTTTCGGTAATTTAAATTAACGAAAAGCGCCGTTAGGTTATAGACCAACAAATCACGCCGCGCTGACGTATCGGTACGGCCAGATTTTTTTTGGAAATGCGTAAAATGGATATTAATGTCGTAATTGTACGCCCAGTTTATAAAAATAAATGCGTAAATTTTTTGGAAATGCTTAAAATGGATATTAATGTCGTAATTGTACGTCCAGTTTATAAAAATAAATGCGTAAATCTTCATGAAAAAGGCGTATTTACGGCTGTACGGCCATTATCTGGAGCTCTGCCATTATGACTATCACTATCAGACATGACTGGACTGGACACCTGTTTTCGAACAAATTACCTGATTATTTGTCTCTTCATTGCAAAGTGGTGTCCACGTGCTTTTTGTTCTATTTTTCGCTATCATTGACATTGTTAAGAATCTGAAATATTGATTTAAACTATTGATAATTATCCGATTTCGAACAGAATGCGTTTTGTTTTCTTTCCGATTAGCTACCGTCCGCCATTTTGATGCGTGTTTTCGTTGCCTATTACGGAAATTGACGGAATTTACCGATCATGATACGTCGAAACAAATACGTCAATAAAGATATTTTGCAGGATTTATCACATCATTAGACTAAAAATATATATTTGTAGGTAAAAATGAACCCATATGAAACGTTTTTATTGAAAATAGTAGAAATAACTGAATATATGTATAAGATTAACTGCATATAGCTACAAGTCTTTATACATTAACGACTCAGGGGCATTCGGGACAAATGCTTTACATGAATGATCATAATTGACAATCAATTAAACGATTCGTTTAAAGAGCATGCTATCAGAGACGTAGATAATCTACGTCTCTGATGCTATTTACTTTCATAATATTTCAAATTATCCCATTTAATGAATTATTTCATTTAAAATAGACCCACAGGGGCACCTTAAACAAACTGATTTTGACAACAATAATAATAGCGTAATTGTTCAAGTCGCTCAATGGAATAAGAAAATGGCTTATGCGTTCTGGGATAAAAATAGGTATGTAATATTTGCCCTTTTCTGTCCTTTTTAAGTTTACTAATTGAGGTTATTATTTTAAGTATTTTATTTAGCCATATCGACAAAATAATAATTTTGTATTGCTTACCGGTATTTCCCTTGTATCATGGTCTGCGTTTAAAAAATACATGCCTCAACAAAACAATAATAAGCATTATTAAACAAATACAAAACACGCATAAATCAAACTTAGGACACTGCTTGGGAAAGTTCAAGATTGCCTTTCCTTTTTCTTATATCAATTTGTATATATGACCTCACCTTGTGATAATTACAGTGCATGAATGTTGGAACTATTGAGTTGTGTATTAATGTATTTCCCTTGAGACACGTGCCCTTTATATAATTTTCAATGAATTCTGTGTTTTTTACACGATTTAGTGATTTCAATTTATAAAATGTTAATAATTCTTTCCATTTCTTCTTAACATCAAAAGCATGTATTATTTAGTTAATGTTACATATACGATCCCATGAGATGTCTCAAATAATGTTTAAACTGATATTGAACTAAGTTAGCAATCGTATACAAATTATTTTCCTAATTCAAAAACCTATATTAGGCCAGGAGATAGAATTTGACAGCTTCTCTCAATCTACACTACACGCATGCATGTATGGTGTAAGGTTCGAAAGAACGTCAAGTCAATTGATAAGTGGAATTCTTGGGACCATTTCTGAAGCGAAGGTGTGTCTTTAAGTTATTTTGTGCACATCATCTTCATGATCTCAGTTCAGTCAAGATGTAGCAGGGTTCGGTATAGGGAGAACTTAAACTGCCTCGCTATAAAAGCTAGCTCATTTAGCAAGGCAGTATAAGTTCTCCTTTTACCGAACCCTGCTACATGCCTCCCTCCTTATACCGAACCCTGCTACATACACCCCCTCCAATTGTGAAAATTCTTCCACGAATTTCCTATTGCCATGACATCTGAGGGACGTCTGACACACATGGTGTTTTGTTTACGTTGGGCGTCAATGTAATCTGTAGTAGGGTTCGGTAAAAGGAGAACTTATACTGCCTTGCAATACTGCTTGATTTGGAACCGGGAGGTCTCGGGTTCAATCCCCAGTGTGGTTGGGGATTTTTCTGGCTGGGTTACATTGGCGCCCAACGTATAAAACACACCATGTGCGTCAGACGTCCCTCAGATGTCGTGGCATGGGGAAATTCATCGAAGAATTTCTCAATTGGAGTGAGTGTGTGTAGTAGGGTTCGGTATAAGGAGAACTTATACTGCTTGCTATATGAGCTAGCTTTTATAGCGACGCGGTAGAGTGTCTGCCTGATTTGGAACCGGGAGGTCCTAGGTTCGATCCCCATGGTGGTCGGGGATTTTTTCTGGCTGGGTTACACAGATGTACGCAGTTCTGCGGTCCGGAACAAGCATTTACATTGTTTTAGTAAAACTTCCCATTTGTAAAAGTGGTGCAATTAGGAAGATGAGGCCAATTTGAGAAAATCGGAAAGTTTTCTATATTATTGCGCAAGTGAAGACATAAGAAGTCAGGCCCGTGCGCAAGCCCTGTGCCCCGCATCCCCGAGCTGGCTGCCAAGTTAGGAATTTTATTGATTGGGCCTACTGCAATTTTTCCCTCGTGAAAGGTTCCACCGTACTCTTTCCCTCAATACATAAGAGCAGAGTTTTACTGTCCCTGATAAACAAGGGGATCAGCCCCTTTTACTCGCCAGTTGAGCGTTTTGAAAAAAGTCCGGAAAATGAAATGCCTGACGGACGGACGGACAGTCCGACTGCTTTATGCCACTCTATCGGGATCATATTAATCGGCTTAATATCGGAAAGTGTTGCGAAAAAAAAACCTCCGGAAAACGGTTATTAGAGAGAAAATTTTAAATCCAATGCCCATTACTTCGCCAAATAGAAATGGTACGGCACGAATTTAACACTTAATCTGTTAGTCATTTAGGTAGACTCACATACCAAAACTCAGCTCAATATCTGAAAGAGTTCCGTAAAAAAAACTACGGAAAACGGTTATTATAGAAAAAAGTCAATGTCCAATGTGATGTCGCATTTGTAGACGATTTTGATGGTTTATCTATGTTGATGATGGTGAAAGTAAAACTGTGTAGTAAATGATAAACTTTTATATGGAATGTTCATTGAAACTTTTGAGGAGGTTTGAATTCAAAGAGAAAATAGTATTATGGTTATAGGTCAGTCATACTTTATGATACATTTCTTTATAAAGGTTTTTGATTTTCAAAGTTTGCTTTCCTTCATCATCAAACATCAGCATTAAATTTCACCTTGATAAGTGCCCCAAAAAAATTACTCGTGTGGGCACCCAGTCAAATATTCCTGCGTACGTCCCTGGGAGAAATCTAGTAGTTTACAGTAGAAATGAAATGTTAAAGGATTTCAGCCTAGTCGTTGTGGTAGATGTTTATATGGCCCATTATAAATTACTGGTCGGATCGAAAACATGCGCACATGATCGGCAATTGAAGTATCAAGGTTCGAATTATCTAAGCAGAGAGGTCGTTCGCTGCTTTCAACATTCATGTAGACCTGTGATGGGCCCAGTAGTTGTTATAGTAGAGCATTTACAAACTACCTTTTAAAATTAATCGAAAACCGAGACATAACGAATAAACTGCCATAAAATCATTATGCTGTGATTATATTCATTCAATTGTAATTTGTTACATAATAAATTATATATTTACTTTTTTGTAATATTGTACTGTACCCGATATCTACAATGATACTCATATCTATTAAATTTAATCAATACTTTTCTTTGTAGTTCTGCATGAATACATTAAGCATAACCATGAGTACTTAGTTTACAGTTCAAATCAGAGGGGGTCATATATAACTATTACTGGAAGTTGTCACAATTTATTTATCTTTTTTTGAAGAATTTTAGTTTAGATTTATGAGCGTATTTCTGGATAAATTACCGCCGCCAAGAGTTTGAAAATTCACATTTATAGAGGTGTGATGTCACTGCCAGCGGAACAGATACAGGCGATTTGAAAACAGTTACAAATGAACACAGTGGGAGTTTTCAGTATTGAACCAACGCAATAACTTGAATAGTTAACTCGCATAGTCATTGTTAATGTATATACGGTCTGGAACGATTTCCAAAATTAAATATGACAATAACTTTTACTTTCTATTTCAAGCATAACAACATGTTTCCCCATCATAAGGCTTATTCGTTAACATAACGTCATTTTATCTGTTGTAAAAATTAACATAGAATTCTATTACGTCACGCGCTTTGTACAAAGACTTGCGTAGTGTAATGTGTTTCGTCCTTGACTGGTTGTATTGAACATTTTTCTGACGCTGAACGCTTGGAAAGATCAACAAATTTGATTTAAGCGTCTTTGTGACTGTGATAACTGTTATTGGGTGCAGACCAACATAAGAACAGTGTGTTAGCCTGCAATTTTCTTTGATGTTTGCCAAGAAATATCTCTACCACAAGAAGTAAAAATCAACAAAAATGTAATTTATGAATACTTTATGAAATAAGTAAGAACATAGCTTAATACTGGATATCGCAGTACTGAATCTCATGGGAAAAAAAGAAAGTTTTCGATAACGCCGAGTGACACGATGTTTTTATATTAATTTAGCGAATGTTGAAAATCATATGAAGTACATCCACACTTTCCACATACATGATCTCTTTCCTCGGCGCATATTTTAGTTAACAGTTCAGTGCGTTGATTGTCAAGAAAAACACAAGTTTATTATTAACTGAATAATTGTTTACCAAAACTGAACAATGCTGAACTTTATCTGTCAGAATATCAGTACATGTCTTTAAAAAAAGGGACCATCAACCAGATTGACCAAAAAAAGAAAAGTTCTAAAATACTGTATTTTTTTTACAATAATTAGTTTATTTATTGATTAAAATAAAACGACAGGTATATTACACTTGAAAAAAGTTTAAATTTTCAGTATTTTTGGTAATAATATTTCGCGTTGTGAAATCAAAAGTACATCGAGAAAATAGGTGACATAACAATGTACACAATATAAATAACAAAAGAAGATTGATCATTTTATATATAAAATATATACAATTCACTACGCATGTACGATTTGCATTCATTGTGTTTACCACATGACGATGTCATCTGATCAATCTACTTGCGTTATTTATAGTTAACTGGTAGTTACCTGGTACACATACCCAGTAAAATTGTATTACCAAATATACTGAAAATATGAAAACTTAACAACTTTTTCAAGTAATGTTATATACCAGTCATGATATTTTAATCAATATAAATTAATAATTGTAACAAAAATACGGTATTTTATAACTTTTCTTTTTTTCGTCAACCTGGTTGACGGTCCCTTTAATTTTGTCATATTTCAGTGTTCATGGACTGTTAGGAGTAGAGGTGATTTTTACTATTTGGATGAAACGTATTGAAATAAAATGAAAAATCCTGAGTTCAAGTGGGGGATTGAACCCGAATGGTAAGGCAAGGCTGCTGGAAGTGACCTTATTTCACTACACTCTTCCCCCTCCAGGGCTGGCGCTGTCGTTTGCCATTTGAGCCATTTGCGAAAATATTGAGCATTTGGCTCAAGAAAAATTTGATTTGCAAAATATGCTAAAATCTCGTAAAATTGCATTGAAAACATCCGCCATTTAAATCCAGACTGGTTTTCTATATTTTTCTCTTTGTTTCAATGAAAGTGTTTGCAATTTGAACAACAAACGAAAACCAGTCTGCACCAGAACATGAGACATCGCTTGACCTTATTGTTTTTGAAGCGCACGTGGTAGCTGGCCAATCAACATTGAGTTGGCTCACACATAATATTGGGTCATTCATGGGCAGACACTGGATTCTTGGAATACACAGTTGATATTGTCGTCTGCCAACAAAATAGCGGCTGATGGCAAACATCGTATTTAAAGATAAACAAATGAAGAGAAGCGTAACAATAAATAAATTATTTTCAAGCTGATCACTTTCTACCGACTATCGATCTGAACGAAAGTATGATAATTAAATAATTAGATCTATGTCGATGATGTTACGCCTTTCTGCCGATTATCGTTTGAAATTAAAAGGTGATAGTTAAGTTGTTTTTTACTCACAAACTATGCTATTGTAAAGCAATACGTCAACCAAATTGTATATTAATTGGGTATTTGCTAGTTTACTGGTTTTCATTTTCTGCAATCAAACGATGTGCACATTTTATTTCAATTGTCAAACGCGTACAATTTTTGGGACTGTCGTTTTCGGAAACATTATTTTTTGTCGATTATAATTTATTTTTGAAGCTCCTTATAGAAGAAATAGAGTGACGAAAACACATGCGGTTGGTTTATAATATTTCGAATTCTATTCAGCCGAAATTGCAATAGGAAAGACTATAAAAAAGAACAATTAGTAAGGGATCTGGGTGGGTGGAGGGCTCTGCCCTTTATTCCTGTTGGGTTCCTACGGCTGCGGTTCCAAGACCCACGGCCTAATTTTCAGGATTGCAAATTTGGGACAATCAACACCACTGTTAAAGGCTCTATAAAGGTCACAAATCCAATTATTATGCATATCAACTGGTCTAATTTTTACCGGATTTCAGTTACTCTTGCATAAAAACTGCTAATAACACAGCTTAGGTACAATGTTCTCAAGAATTATGGAAGATAAACCTGTTTCATAATTGGAAGAAATGTTTACATTTTTGCAACTAACGTGATGTGTAGCCTCAGAGCGTTGACATATGCTTAAAATAGCCGAAAGAAAATTCAATTTTAATTCTATTTTAACAACTTTTTACCAGCAGAAAGTAACTTATTAGATCACTACAAGCGTTTTAACCATTTAGAAGAGACCTACTTCGTGAGTGATACCGGAAAACGTTAAGTCATCGTTATATTTTTGGTGACCAGAGTGTCACTTTCAGTTTCTCTTTCGCGAGTAAACAGCGATGTAAATAAACTGATTGTTTGTAAACACAATTGACTTGGAGGACACTTTATTTTGAGCTCAAAACAAGTTGTATTGCTCATTTTTATGCCCCCCTTCGAAGAAGAGGGGGTATATTGCTTTGCTCATGTCGGTCTGTCTGTCTGTCGGTTGGTCGGTCCGTCCACCAGGTGGTTTCCGGATGATAACTCAAGAACGCTTGGGCCTAGGATCATGAAACTTCATAGGTTCATTGATCACGACTCGCAGATGACCCCTATTGATTTTGAGGTCACTAGGTCAAAGGTCACAGGTGAAGGTCACAGTTACTGGAAATAGGCATTTTAAGGATTTAGCATGGTTCAAACAAGGGAAACAACTACCGTTTATGCACATTCCTTTTGTTACAGCATTTGCCTCCCTTAAATTCATTTAAAATCTCATTTTACAGCAGAGATTCCAAATATGACCTGTAAATGAGCCCCATATTTACTGCCAGTGCTAGGTTACCTTTTCCCATTTGATCATTCTTAAGTATTGTTATTGTAATGCTATGTTAGCGTTACCATGCCTCCCTCTGAAGAAGAGGGGGTATATTGCGTTGCTCATGTCGGTCTGTCTGTCGATCGGTCGGTCGGTCCGTCCACCAGGTGGTTTCCGGATGATAACTCAAGAACGCTTGGGCCTAGGATCATGAAACTTTATGCATGTTCTTTTTGTTACAGCATTTGCCTCCCTTAAATTCATTAAAAATCTCATTTTACAGCAGAGATTCCAAATATGACCTGTAAATGAGCCCCATATTTACTGCCAGTGCTAGGTTATCTTTTCCCATTTGATCATTCTTAAGTATTGTTATTGTAATGCTATTTTAGCGTTACCACCACCACCACCACAACCATAACCACCACCACCACCACCACCACCACCACTGCTGCTACTACAACTTATAGCCCATATAGGGGGCATGCATGTTTTACAAACAGCCCTTTTGATAACCTTTATAAATAAAATATGAAAAAAATATTTAAAAATCTGTAAATAATTACGTATCTTCACCTTTATAGAGCCTTTAAATGTAACATGTATAAAATAACTAATAAAGTAAATGTGTACTTTGACAAGTACCATAATAATTATTTCCAGGTTTTTTTTATCTGATTTTGGGGAAAGGGCCTGGCCTTTTTTGAGGGGAAAATAATCGCGCGAAACGCAGGATTTTGGGGGGAAAATCACACAAAACGTCGGATTTTGGATTTTTGGGGAAAATAAGGAAAGTCTTAAATAATCAATTCAGCATATTTTACTGTTTTTAAAACAAATTCAAGAAAACAGAAAATTTAATTATGCAATATTTTTCTATTTTCTACACTGAATCACGTTAACTTATATATTTAAAGGTTTAAAAGAGGAAAATAAAATCTAGGGGAAAATTTACCAGCTGAGGGGAACAAAAATCGGAGGGGAAAGGGCCGATTTTCGGCGAGTCACAAAGAAGGAAAAAAACAACCTGATTTCTATATTGTAAACTGCATGTTATATTATGATATGTGAAAATACCCTTGTTGTAATTAAAAGAAATATAAACAAGTTGATAGTATATATTATTATTTTAAAACCAGTTTTCGCGCGCCGAAAAACCAAAACTGATTGGCTCAACAAAATTTTGGGCCAGCGCTAGCCCTGCCCTCTGAATTTTTCAAGGCCCAGACACACCCGCTACAGCATGTCTTGCATCTGCATGGTCCACCCAGAAACAATTAAACAGCTCACTCCCACTTTCTGAATTGTTCACCTCATCGCCATTGAAGTGGAATAAAACTTGTTGTTTCATTGCAGCAAAATGAAACCAAGTATGCCTGTGAATGCAAATGCTGGTGTTGCAGTGAAGCCTACCAAAGTCACGTTTCAAAGAGTCGTTCATTCACCTACTGTCAGCATTCATAATCCAACCATCATGGAGAACTTCATTGCAGTGCCAGCATCGTCAGGTTTGTTTGGGATAATTAGGAATTTAGTGTTAAATGTTTATTTGGTTGTGACATTCATTCTCATTGTTCTCTCCCATCCAAAAAAATGTAAAAGGGCATTAGTCAATATTGTCATTAAATGTATTGAATTACTTATTTTGCTAATTATTTTTTACATTTATGTTTTTTGTTAAAACATGATTTGCAGACATTTTGGAAGGTCGTCGGCCGGTCCGACATTGCTGACGAACATTTAAGCGGTGAAATGGCTGGACTTACTGTCTGGTGATCTTTAATTCTGAAGATTGTTACCATCTTGCAGTTTTCAAAACATTGTTGATGTTACCACTGGCTATGTTTTCCGGTCAATTTCAGATTATTTTCGTTAACATTCATTATGACCATGCATGTATTATACTGCACCATCAGTAGTCTGTGAGTTATTCCCAAAGTAAACTTTACCAGTCAGCCAATCAGAAATTGTATGCAACTGGGCGTTGCGATTTGTTGAGAGTTGATCATGCTCTTTAACGGTCTTATTGCGTACATGCATAACATGTAAAAGATTGTACTTTACTGATTAAAAAATATATAACTAAGAGTTTGTTTAATGAAGAGTGTATTCATTTTGGAATATTTTGCATTTTTCCCCCAATGTTTGCTGAGAAAACATTATTATTATAGCAGTGATTTTTATGTCCGCCACTATAGTAGTGGGGGACATATTGTTTTTGCCCTGTCTGTTGGTTGGTCTGTTGGTTGGTTGGTTGGTCTGTTTGCGCCAACTTTAACATTTTGCAATAACTTTTGCTATATTGAGTATAGCAACTTGATATTTGGCATGCATGTGTATCTCATGGAGCTGCACATTTTGAGTGGTGAAAGGTCAAGGTCATCCTTCAAGGTCAGATGTCAAATATATGTGGCCAAAATCGCTCATTTTATGAATACTTTTGCAATATTGAAGATAGCAACTTGATATTTGGCATGCATGTGTATCTCATGGAGCTGCACATTTTGAGTAGTGAAAGGTCAAGGTCATCCTTCAAGGTCAGAGGTCAAATATATGTGGCCCAAATCGCTTATTTTATGAATACTTTTGCAATCTTGAAGAATGCAGCTTGATATTGGGCATGCATGTGTATCTCATGGAGCTGCACATTTTGAGTGATGAAAGGTCAAGGTCATCCTTCAAGGTCAGAGGTCAAATATATGTGGCCCAAATCGCTTATTTTATAAATACTTTTGCAATATTGAAGATAGCAACTTGATATTTGGCAAGCATGTGTATCTCATGGAGCTGCACATTTTGAGTGGTGAAAGGTTCAAGGTCAAATATATGGGTCAAAATTGCTCATGTAATGTCACATCTGCAATATTGAAGCTAGCAATTTTATATTTGAAATGCATGTATCTCATGGAGCTGCACATTTTGAGTGGTGAAGGGTCAAGGTCATCCTTCAAGGTCAAACGTCATATAGGGGGACATTGTGTTTCACAAACGCATCTTGTTTTTGCTTTTATTTGTTACAGCCTGTGACATTTGAATTGGGAAAATTAGCGCGATCAACCATGAAATTGGGAAAAGATTGCGATAAACCATGAAATTGGGAAAAATTTAGCTTTATAAATATGATTATTAGTAACAGAATTTAAATTGTTTTTAAGTGCATGTTCAGGGGTTTTTGTAGCCATTTCGGGAAAAGGAGTCTGGTCAAATTGGGATTGTTTTAATTGATAAAAGTGGCAAATTTGGGACTTATTTTTCGACAAAAAGGACTAAATTAAAGTCGTATGTTTTTTGTAGGATGTTTAAATAAAAAGTTGAGATCTAGAGTTTAGAAATCATAAGTCATAAGAGGCTTCTTTCTTAAAAAAATAAATAATAAATATATATATTTTTTTTTGGAAGCTTTTTGGGAAAAAACGTAGATTTTTGCGATTGGGAAGCAGCCGAAAATCGGCAGTTTTTTTTAGCAAAAAAAACGCTGATTATAGTGACCGTAATAACTCTTAAGTTTTGGGACACTCAAAATTTTCTGACATCTTTTTTGGCCAAAATAATTATTTGCCTGACAAAATTTTCAAACATACGGGTTTTCATCAATAATTTATTAATATAAATCTTCAGACAGTACTTTTGGTAGTCAGAAAATTTTCCAGAATTCTTCTGTGTTTTAGCTTATCTGGTGTAATTTCACCGTGTGTTTTAGTTGAAAAATTGGGTCTGATATTCGGCCCCATTCCCAATGTAAAAAAAGTATAATTTTTTCCCAAATGGGACCTACACATTCCCAATCGAAGGTTAAAAAAACTTTTCTTTAGATCTCAAAGTTGTGTTCATCTTCCATCCAGCTTTATACATGAAAGTTCAACCTAGGTATATATAATACTGAAAACGCGTTTATTCTCAATTTTAAAGTATTTTTAGCAAAACAACAACAACACTTATTATCCAATATTTTAGTCAAAATGCAGCGAATTTTCCCAATCCAAAGAGACCCGGCCCTATTCTCAAAATGCTGTTTCTATTACAGGTTTTTATGATCAGATTAAGGTCATTAAACATGGCAGATGAATGCCTAAGTGCACAATTGATGGAGTCAGACAGCAACTGACGGAAAACCAAAGAAATAATAGTTTGCAGATTAACAATTTATTGCATTAATTCAAAGTTCATACCAGAGTATCGGTAAATCAAATGCTCATCTTTGAACTCAGTCGTCCAAGAAGAGCTTGGAGTAACTTTCTGTACAAAAATGAAGCATGTGAACTTATTTTTAATAAAGTGGAAATATGTATTAAAGTATTTATACTATAGTCGTTGATACAATGGGGGTTATACATATTGCATACCCAGGTCCCTTATCTGATTGTCAATGCAATCTTTTTTAGTGTCTCTAAATTTGTGTACACCTGTATTTTTAAGAAATATTTATTGTATCTGAATTGTCGGACACAATTTTTTGTTATTTATTTTTTTTTCATTCAAAATTGGGTCCGGTGATCGGCCCCATTCCCTATAGGAAAAAGTATATTTTTCCCAAATGGGACCTACAAATTCCCAATTAAAAGTTTAAGATCATCAGGGTTCCCACAGGGCTTAAAAGGTGCTTGAAAATGAGTCCTAGGCTTGAAATGCCCTTGAACAAAGGTTGGCCTTGAAAAAGTGCTTGAAAAGTACTTATTTCATGTAAAAAAAGCCTTGAAAATGTTTATTTCTGCTCAAAATTACTTTTACCATCACTTTATTATTATAAACTTAAATCGTTGTTAAGTAAAATATTAAGAAAATATATCATAAATTCCTTTGCACAAAAAGTTGAGTACGAAATATAAGTTTTGTACACTATTGAGTATGAAACGTTATGTGTACACACCACAGATTATGTGTTCTACGTCAGAGGTTCTCCATTGTGATCGATTTTTGCGAGTGAAAATGCAGCGATGGGGAAGTGTCGTTTCAAACCATGGTAGTTAACTGAATATTCTTGGGTGCAGAAAACAAGTCTGTATGAAGACAATTGATGTGGGTGGGATGGGGGGTAGCTCTTTGAAAAGCCATGAGAAAGGGGAAACCCACGGAGAAAACATGAAATTGAGAAGCAAACAGTTAACAGGGTTCCTGCGATGTGTTTTTTGTGAAACAGGAAGGTACCTATTTTTTAAACTGTTAAATCTAAAACAGACATAAACAATAAGAGCCCATTTGTGTTGAACCAGGAAGGCACAGCCACAGAGAGTGTGCAGATAGAAGATATTCAAATTCCAAGACCTTCGCAACCATCAGCAGCAGTATCAAACTCGCAGAAATCCATAGACAAATTTGTTGCAATAAATGATGTGTTGAAAGCGGAAGTATTGTGGATATTGCATACTGTTTGCACACATCTATCCTTCAATTCCAATAAAAACATTACAAATTTATTTCATGTTATGTTCCATGACAGTACCATAGCAAAGAAAATGTCTTGCAGAGACCGCAAGACAGCATATGTGGCCGTTTTTGGGCTAGCTGAACATTTCAAAACTTCACTTGATAGTTCTATAAGTGTACCATACTCAGTGTCTTTTGATGAAAGTTTAAACAAGAAAGACCAATCCAAGCAAATGGAAAATGCATTTTTTAAAGGAAACTAATGTATGGTTCTCGGCGTTGAAAATGAAAATTTGGCCTTGAAAAGTCCTTGAAAAGTGCTTGAATTTAGGTTTGGGATTTCTGTTTGAACCATGATCATTTTGTTCATCTCCCATCCCATCCAGCTATACAAGTTCAACATTAGTAAATGTAATACTGAAAACATTTTTTTCTCAATTTTGATGCATTAAGTAGCATAACAGCAACAACACTAATGGTAAAAAAAACAACACTGTATTATTTTTAGTGTCCAAAAAGTAATTACAGTAATGACAAATTGATTGCCCTTTGTGACAATTTAATTCTGATTGTGATCATTCCTTGTTTCAGTAAACACTGATGGCATTCAGCAATCCAAGGCCACATCGGCCAGCCCAAAGCATTTCAAACTGGCCAACCGAGCGCCTGGTCATGTGACCGTCTCCACCCTGTCACATAGCCAGGCGCTGCACACTCCAGACGGTGCTCACAGTGGAGACAATGCTGGCGCTGGCAGCTTGGCAAACACTAAAGAGAAAACCCCAATGTGTCTTATCAATGAGCTTGCACGATTTAACAGGGTGGGTACTGCTAAAATAACAAATGACCCTCGCTCTGTGAAAATGGGGCTTAATGCATGTAGTAAGTAAAGTGTCTTTCCACATTCGCTTGTGCAGTCCGAACAGGCTAATCAAGGATGAAACTTTCCGCCTAGTTTGGATTTTCATTCATGAGTTTCTTTTTTAGAAAATCAATAAAAAGGGAATGTGTTGTCCCTGATTGACCTGTGCTGCACAGGCTAATCTGGGAAGACTTAGCTCACCTGCATTAAGCCCCGTTTTTCCAGAGTGTGTCTCACATGATTTAAAGATCCTTATTTCCTATTTTGTCGTTAAGAAAGCTGCATGTGAATTGTTTATATTTTATTAACCAGGTTTTCGGAAGGAAAAAACTGGTTATTAGATTGGCGGATGTCGGCTGGCGGGTGGAACAAGCTTGTCCAGGCCATAACTTTGTCGTTTATTGTGAGATTTTAAAATCATTTGGCACATTTGTTCACCATCATTAGACGGTGGGTCGCGCTAAAGAATTTGTCGATATCTCGAAGGTCAAGGTCACACTTTAAGTTCAAAGGTCAAAAATGGCCATAAATGAGCTTGTCCGGGCCATAACTATGTCATTCATGGTGAGATTTTAAAATCATTTGGCACATTTGTTCACCATCATGGGACGGTGTATTGCACAAAAATTACATTAATATCTCCAAGGTCAAGGTCACCATGACTTAAAATAGATTTATTTGGAAACAAAGGGGGTTAATTATAAGTTCAGTTTGAGGTGTCTCCCTTTATCAGACTTTTTTCACATTGAAAACCTGGTTTTGTGACAATTTTGTTCCTTGTTTCAGTTAAATTCAGATATGGACCAACGGAAATATGGACTGACAAACAGACGTAAGACGTAACCATGAGAACTTAGACCAGAACTGAGTGTTCTGAATGAAAATAACTCCAACTTACATCATAGCAAAAATAAAAAGGACATCATGTTAAATTAACCTGCAAGATTGTACAACAAACACACATCATACCATAATAAACACAAAGCACACCATGACAAACACACTGCATACCATGACAAATACACAGTATACCATGTCAAACAAACAGCATACCATGACAAACACACAGCATACCATGTCAAACACACAGCATACCATCATAAACACACAGCATTATGTCAAACACACAGCATACCATCACAAACAGACAGCATACATTGGCAGACACGTGCATGTAGGATACCATCACAAACACACAACACGCCATGACAAACACATCTCATATGATTTAAACCCACATCATTTCAATGACAGCAAATAGTCAATATCAATAGTCAACAGGAGACAGACGAGTCATTCCATAATTTTGGATATTGGTCGTAAAAAATATTTTCATTTGATTAAGTATTTTATTATAACTGCCTCAAGTCTCTTGCATTTCATCAGTCATTATCAAAACTAAGTTCACAGTCATGTGTCAATTCAAGAATGAATTCAGGGCTTTTTCTCAACTCTTTTGGGGTTACGACCTATACTGGTGAAATTGGGGAATTTAATCGTCAATTTACATTTATTTGTGGGCAAATTTTTATTTATTTATAACTTTTGAACAAATGTTGATAAACTTACTTACCCAGTAAAATAGAAAGCCCTTAGCGTAAACATATCAGAAAAATGGATATCCAAACTTTTAAACTTTTAAATTTTTCACTGTTGTAGCACTACATGTATTTTCAAACATATGAAAGTCAAACCATGAAAGTTGGAATTTTGGGACTGGGCTAGACAAAATGAAATAGTTTTTTTCCATCTGGAATATGACAGAATTACGACTGTAAATTCAGCCAAAAAAGACCTGTAATTAATTCAAATATAGGTCTTAATTCTTATTTTCTTTAAGTGACTTGTTTACAGACATTCTTATTTTTATGCCCCCGGTAGGAGGGCATATAGCATTTGAACTGTCTGTCCGTCCGTCTGAAAACTTAAACAATGGCAATAACTTTTGCAATATTGAAGATAGCATCTTGATATTTGTCATGCATGTGTATCTCATGGAGCTGCACATTTTGAGTGTCGAACGATCAAGGTCAAGGTAATCCTTCAAGGTCAAAAGTAAAATAATACAATCCAAGGGAATTAATAAGCTTTAAAAGGGAGATAATTTATAAACCTGTCAAATGATATATTGAAATTTTATTTCAAAGCGGCACAATACGGGGCATTGTGTTTCTGACAAACACATCTCTTGTTTTAAATGTCATAAAATATGTTTGCAAACAAATCTTTAATGCTCTTAATAGTCTTAACTAGTTACAATATTGAGAAAAAAGCTAATTAAACAATTTGGTCTTGCCTGGGATTTGAACCTGGGACCTTTGCAAGCGAAGCAGTTATCACTGCAATACACATGCTGTAATATTTGTCAGCAAATAGCTTTAAGTATGTAACAAATACACCTATTTTCCATTTTATTGAAGAGACACTTTATTATTTTACTCACTATGTTGACCATTTAATTCCCAGGTCACGCATCAGTACACTCTAGTTGACGAGCAAGGTCCGGCTCACAAGAAGAATTTCTTCGTCAAGCTTCAGGTGGACAAGGAGGAATACTCAGCCTCTGGACCGAGCATCAAGAAGGCACAGCACGCAGCGGCCGCCATCGCGCTCGAAAAGACGGCGTTCAAGCACCCACCACCTAAACCCTTGCGAAAACCAGGGCAGGACTTCAGCGAGGGTAATCTATGCTATTGTAACCTGTATTGAACATATCCAATGTCTTCTAAAATCTCTAATTGGCTACATGTACTTAAGCATCAATGTGGCTACTAAAGGTTATGTTCATTCTTTAAAAACAAAGCAGTTTTTCACATTTTCTGGGCAAACATTCTAAGTAATGTTCATTTTGGCTTCTAATTATGATCTCTTAGCGCCAACCTAGATTATTTGACTTAATAGATAATGACTGTTGTAAATCAATGTTCAAGTTCAGGCCCAGATTTTTATAATATTCTTAAATCTCTTTCATTTCTTTGCAGGATTGGCTGAAGCTCATTTATTTCATCCAATTAAGTGTGATTATATCAAGATTTGAAATAAACATAATCTGAACAAGATCGTGATTTGAATGATTATGACGAATGAATATTAAAAAACTGGCCAAATTATTCGAATCCATAAGTCTGATTTTAAATATTACCATTTTTTTAGAAAATAATTGATATTCTTCAAAACAGAAGTTAGTACGACTGCAAATTAGCATTAAAATTGTGTTCTTCAGTCTGTCTGTACTTCCGTCCCATATATCACAAACTTTTATGTTCTATATCTCAGGAACGATAAAATGTTTCAACATGAAACTTCCTACATGTAGATTTTAAATGAGGAAAACTGCTTTGCTTAAAAACATTAACCCAAAACTATATTATTTTACAGTAATTAAATACACAATTTATTCAGCTGGGGATACAAATTCAACAAATTTGCTCGTGACAGTTTTAGGTGATGGTAGTTCACTAACACCGACGGTGGAACTGAACGCTGTTGCAATGAAGCGTGGGGAGCCGGCCATCTACAGAAACATCGAGAACAGACAGAACATGTTCTACCCTCACAACTACGACTTTAGAGGAATGTACAACCAGAGGTGGGTACATTGGATATGATTCAAACAGTGTGGTTTTTTTCCTTCAAAGTCGAGTCCAGTATTTGGCACATTCCCAATGGATAAAAGTATATATTTTCCTTCTTTATAAAGTACTGGAAAACTGCAATTTCCAAATGAGGAAAAAGCTACCAATTTCTCAATTACTATCCATAAAATTCCCTATTGAATAAAATGCAACATTTAGTTAGTTTCTGTATGCAGCTCTATGGCTTGATTCTAAGTTTATATAATATGACAACGCTTAGTTATCAATTTTAAAGTATTTAGGAACAAGAAATGTAATACACCAATTTCCCAATATGAAGACTTCACAATGCAAAATTTCCCAGTTTAAGGGTTTTTGTCACATATTTTTTGCTAATCAGGCTGGTACTAGTAGTTTTCTCAATTATGAAAATCGCTGGACCATCATTGCTTGGAACACCACTATGGGAGCATTCTCCCAGAGGTACTGTTTCTACCCAGGAAACGGACCCTAGAGGGTCTCAATAAGCCTTTGGTGCTTGATGCAAGCAAACATTTAATTAATTATTTTAAACTAAGCAACACAAATACATAACAAATCCTCATAATGCCATACTGTGAATGATCGTTTCAAGGTACCATGTCATGCGACCTCCAAGAATCTACTACGTTTCGCTCAAAGTTGGCTCGAGGGAATTCATCGGGGAGGGCATATCACGTCAGGCAGCGCGTCACAACGCGGCCAAGAAGGCGCTGGAGATATTGCGGAGTCTGCAGTTACCCGAGGGGCGGAGCGAGAAGGTCGTCTCATCGTGTGGGGATGAGGATGAAGCGACTGATAAAAAAGAGGCTGGTGGTAAGTGGAGTATTAACACTTTCCTACTCAGAGCCAAAGTCCAAATGGCTACGTGCAAACAGCATTAAACCAGAATAGCCTGGGAGTGATTCGCAGTCTGTTCAGGTTTTATGTTGTTTGCTGCTCATCAGTATCTAAGATTGGGAGATGAAGTCTTTTAAACTTGAATCTATGAAGATAAATACTATATAAATAAATATGATAATGAAAACAATTGTATTCTCATTTCTGAAACATTATTTAGCAAAACAACAATAACACTTATTTCCCAATTTTAGTCAAAACGCCACATATTTTCCCAATCCAAAGGGACCTGACCCCATTCCCAAAATGGTGAAAAAACCACTGTATTCCCAGGCCAGTAAGAGCACTGTTCCTGGGGCGCTTGAAGTCTGACTAACATATCAGCTGCAACTTAGCTACATGTGTAATATTGTGCTTACAAACACCATACATGTTTTATAAATAAAGCCGCTATAATGACTGCAAATCAATATAGCAACAATACAAGTGTGAAAATTTATCTCTTTTTGTCGCAATCGTCTTTTTAACTTGTTAAACCTGGACATTTACTCAAGTCTGTTAACACATTATAGAAGTGTTTCACTGAATGACAAAAGAACAAATTAAACGCAAGTATTGGTATAAAAGCATATTGAGTAAATGTTTACACTTTCAAATTCTAGAATAACACTTTAAGTGAAATTTGCAGGCAATAAAATTACAATGCATTTTACATGCATACTTTGTTGAAGGGCCAAAACATACCATGAAATTGAATGATTTTTTTTCCAGATGAGAATGAAGACTCCAAATCAGAAATCAGTCTTGTCCATGAAATTGCTCTTCGCAACAATCTCCCTGTTGCTTTTGATGTAAGTGTTTAGAAGAATTATTTATTTATTATATTGTGACTCAACAAGACAATAATGTTGAGTTCAACTTTTTAGCTCACTTGTCACGAAGTGACAAGATGAGCTTATGTGACCGTGTGATGTCCGGCGTCCGTGTGTGCGTGCGTTTGTGCGTCCGTCAACAATTTGCTTGTGTAGACAGTAGAGGTCACAGTTTTCATCCAATCTTTATGAAATTTGGTCAGAGTGTTTATCTTGATGAAATCTGGGTTGGGATTGTATTTGGGTCATCTGGGGTCAAAAACTAGGTCACTAGGTCAAAAACTAGGTCACTAGGTAAAAAACTAGGTCAAATAATTGAAAAAACCTTGTGTAAACTATAGAGGTTGCAGTTTTCATCCAATCTTTATCAAATTTGGTCAGAATGTTTATCTTGATGAAATCTGGCTTGGGATTGTATTTGGGTCATCTGAGGTAAAAAACTAGGTCACAAGGTCAAAAACTAGGTCATATAATAGTAAAACCTGGTGTAGACAATAGAGGTCGCAGTTTTCATCCAATCTTTATGACATTTGGTCAGAATGTTTATCTTGATGGAATCTCGGTTGGGATTGTATTTGGGTCATCTGGGGTCAAAAACTAGGTCACTAGGTCAAAAACTAGGTCAAATAATAGTAGAACCTTGTATAGACAATAGAGGTCGCAGTTTTCATCCAATCTTTATGAAATTTGGTCAGAATGTTTATCTTGATGAAATCTGGGTTGGGATTGTATTTGGGTCATCTGGGGTCAAAAACTAGGTCAGTAGGTAAAAAACTAGGTCAAATAATAGAAAAACCTTGTGTAGACAATTGAAGTCGCATTTTTCATCCAATCTTTATGAAATTTGGTCAGATTGTTTATCTTGATGAAATCTGGGTTGGGATTGTATTTGGGTCATCTGAGGTCAAAAACTAGGTCACTTGGTCAAATAATAGAAAAACCGTCAACAATTTGTTTGTGTAGACAGTAGAGGTCACAGTTTTCATCCAATCTTTATGAAATTTGGTCAGAATGTTTATCTTGATAAAAACTGGGTTGAGATTTTATTTGGGTCATCTGGGGTCAAAAACTAGGTCACTAGGTAAAAAACTAGGTCACTAGGTCAAATAATAGAAAAACCTTGTATAGACAATAGAGGTCGCAGTTTCCATCCAATCTTTATGAAATTTAGACAGAATATTGATCTTGATGAAATCTGGGTTGGGATTGTATTTGGGTCATCTTGGGTCAAAAACTAGGTCATTGGGTCAAATAATAGGAAAACCTTGTGTAGACAATAGAGGTCACAGTTTTCATCCAATCTTCATGAAATTTGGTCAGACTGTTTGTCTTGACGAAATCTGGGTTGGGATTGTATTTGGGTCATCTGGGGTCAAAAACTAGGTCACTAGGTCAAATAATAGAAAAACCTTGTGTAGGCAATAGAGGTCACAGTTTTCATCCAATCTTTATAAAATTTGATCAGAATGTTTATCTTGATGAAATCTGGGTTGGGATTGTATTTGGGTCACCTGGGGTCAAAAACTAGGTCAATAGGTCAAATATTAGAAAAACCTTGTGTAGACAATAGAGGTCACAGTTTTCATCAAATCTTTATGAAATTTGGTCAGAATGTTTATCTTGATGAAATCTGGGTTTGGATTGTATTTGGTTAGTCACGTGAGCGATTCAGTGCCATCATGGCCCTCTTGGTTATATTCTAAGATGATTTTTTTGCAATATTAAAATATAAATATTTAAAACACTTTTATTCTCAATTTTGAAATATTTGTTAGCAAAAAACTGCAACAATTATTTCCAAACTTTTGACGAAACAGCATGATTTATCTTATTTTGAAAAAGGGACCCTTCACCATTTCCAATATGATTAGAATTTTTTTCCTTATAAATATGTTTGTAGGTAATAAGGGAGACAGGCCCACCACACATGAAGAATTTTGTCACACTGTGCACTGTTGGGATGTTCAAAACAGAAGCCGATGGCAACAGCAAAAAGTTGTCCAAAAAGAGAGCAGCGGAATTGATGCTTAAGGTAGCCAACGCATGGCCAAGTTCTAATGTTAGCTGTGCTGTGTGAAAACGGAGTTGATGCATGTGCATATAATGTTATCTCAGATTAGCCTGAACATTCTGCACAGGCTAATCTGGGATGAAACTCTGCTGTCTATGTGTTGTCCCTGATCAGCCTGTGTAGACTGCGCAGGCTAATCTGTGACATCACTTTATGCACATAAATTTAGGCCTCATTTTCCCAGAGAGAGAATTGTACCTTGTAAATAACAGAGGGGGTAATCATGTGCCACAAGATGACGATGTGAAAACGGATGTATGCAGCAAGTTAAAATACAGAACAGCCCGGGAGTAACTTTCAGTCTGTTAAGGTTTATGCTGTTATTTTTGTTGTTTGCTGCTCTTCAGTATTGGAGAGTTGAAAATAAAGCCTTTTAAACTTGAGCCTAGTAAGAGAGATCTTAAATTTAATTAGATTTTCTAAAGGACCACAAACGAGTCAAAGCTAGGCGGACATCTGGAACATGCTGACGAAATTTTCTAAGGATTGGGAACTAGTTGATTCAATAGTTTTTATTAGTCTTTGTTTGAAGTTGGTGGTCATAGACAATTTATTACTTATTTCAGTGATTTTTATTTCTCTTCTTTATATAGAACCTGAAAACGGCACTTTCCCAATTAGGAAAAAAACTAAAAATTTCCCAATTGCTGTCAAAAAATGTCCCCAATTGAAGGTTTACAACTTTACATCACTTAGTTATCATTTTAAAGTATTTGGACCAAAAGATCAAATACACAAATGTCCCAATATGAAGACTTCATGATGCGCATTTTCCCAATTTCAGGGGTTTGCTAGCACATTTTTCCCAATTGGGCTGGTAACCTCCATAGTATAGAATACATTTATGTTTTTTGACATATATATATACATGAATATACATTCATGTTTTTGAACTTATGATTATTTTAGTTTAATACTATTTTACAAGGGCTTACATCTAGCTTCCTACAGGTTGAAATAAAGGCTTGTTTGTTTCCTACAGGAATTAAAGAATCTACCTGTGGTTATTTCTCCCATACCGCGGCCAAAAACAAAACCACTGCCAAACTAAAAAGAAAAACAGGAACCTGATTAAGGTTAGTAAAAAGTAGTGCTTATAGGGAGTAATTTACTCATCCATGAGATTCCAGCAATCAGGGCCTTTTTATGCTCCCCCATATTTTTGGGGAGAGCATATAGTCGCCGCTTCGTATGTCCGTGCGTGTGTCCTTCCATGCTCAATTTTTGTCCAGGCTTTTTCTCAGCAATTAATGGCCGTAAATCATTACAACTTTATGGGAAGCTTCACTACCAAGAGGAGATGTGCATTTTATTAGCGGGTTCTGGTCGGATGATTTTTCACAGAGTTACGGCCCTTTGAAATTTTCCATTAACTGTACATATAGTGCAATTCTTGTCCGGGCTATTTCTCAGCAACTGAAGACCGGAATTCAATTAAACTTTATGGGAAGCTTCACTACCAAGAGGAGATGTGCATATTATCAGCGGGTTTTGGTCAGATGATTTTTCACAGAGTTATGGCCCCTTTGAAATTTTCCATTAACTGTACATATAGTGCAATTCTTGTCCGGGCTATTTCTCAGCAACTAATACCGGAATTCAATGAAACTTAATGGGAAGCTTCACTACCAAGAGGAGATGTGCATATTATCAGCCAGTTTCTGGTTGGATGATTTTTCACAGAGTTATGGCCCTTTGAAATTTTCCATTGTAAATATAGTGCAATTCTTGTCCGAGCTATTTTTCAGCAACTTATTACGGGAATTCAATGAAACTGTATGGGAAGCTTCACTACACACTACCAAGAGGAGATGTGCATTTTATCAGCCGGTTCTGGTCGGAGTATTTTTCACAGAGTATTGGCCGTTTGAAATTGTCTATAAACTGTACATATAGTGCAATTCTTGTCTGGGCTATTTCTCCCCAACTACTGACTGGACTACAATGAAGCTTTGTGGGAAGCTGAACTACCTTGATGGGATGCGCATGTTATTTGTGGGTTCTGGTTAGATGATTTAATTAGAGAGTTATGGCCCTTTAAATTTTTAAGTTGCTAAACCATCTATCGTATTATTTTGTCCAAAGTTATGCCCCTCAAGACGTTTCATTTTTTTTCTGAATATATAGTGCAATATTGTGACAAAAAAAAACTTTGGGGAGCATCACCCTTCCCCGACTGTTTCTTGTTTAGAGAGTAATGGCCCTTTGAAATTTTTATGTTGCTAAACCATCCATTGTATTATTTTGTCCAAAGTTATGCCCCTCAAGACGTTTTCTTTTATCTGAATATATAGTGCAATATTGTGCCAAAAAAAAACTTTGGGGAGCATCACCCGTCCCCGATGGTTTCTTGTTTAGAGAGTTATGGCCCTTTGAAATTTTTAAGTTGCTAAACCATCCATTGTATTATTTTGTCCAAAGTTATGCCCCTAAAGACGTTTTCTTTTATCTGAATATATAGTGCAATTTTGTGACAAAAAAAAACTTTGGGGAGCATCACCCGTCCCCGATGGTTTCTTGTTTAGAGAGTTATGGCCCTTTGAAATTTTTAAGTTGCTAAACCATCCATTGTATTATTTTGTCCAAAGTTATGCCCCTCAAGACGTTTCCTTTTATCTGAATATATAGTGCAATATTGTTACCAAAAAAACCTTTGGGGAGCATCACCCGTCCCCGACGGTTTCTTGTTTAAATACAAGGCCAATCTTGTTTGTTATTTTTTTCGTTAACTAAATCTTAAGGTTCATGTAGAGGCTTCATTTTGAAAAATGTGGGACCCCTAGAATTGAACTCAAATTTGACTAAAGGAAGAGTGCCACATTGAAAATGTATACATATATGCTTTAAAGGATGTTTTTCCTTCAAACTGCTACCAATTTTGTACATCAACGTATCATAACATCCACAAAATCAATCAAAATACAAAGCGATTTTAACACTAAAATAAACATTATTTTCAAAAATCTGAATCATGTTTATTCCACGTATTTTGGCGGAAAATTATATAACTAGTGAATAATATCGACATTGACGAGGGCAAGTTACGCTTAAATAGTAAAAAAAGTTGACATATCTAGAAATATCAAAACTCGAACACATGTCATTTCATCACCATGGGGGCAGCCATTTTAAATTAATAAAATAGAAAGAAACATGCTAAAAACTCACTCATCGCCTAATTGACATTCCAAACGGTTGACGATGACAAATGCATTGGATTGTAATCTTTCCGTTGATGTTTGCAAACTGCACGATCAGACCATATAAACACTCAAAAGAATAACTATGTAAGAAGCATTTCTCCAATGTTTACAATCGTTGTCGAATCACACGACATATATTATTGCGTATAAAATAGTACGCTTACAGACTGATAGAAAGATCGATACGTAACTCTGTACAATTCATCACGGTATACTATTCTATAGATAATATATAATAATACATCGCTTTAACAATCTAAAAGTAGAAATAATTCTTTTAAACGGAGTTTTTAATAACGAAAGTGAAAACAACGGAAGTTGGATGGATATTCTGTGAGATGCACTTCGGCTCTAGAAAAACAATACAAATAAACTAAAAAAGACGTGTGGGGGACAATTTTCAGCTGGATAATATTTGTAATAAGGTAAGTGATGATATCTCTACGTGGTCATTTCTATTATTTAGTGCGATCTCTTGCTATTTAATGTTAAAAGTTGTTTTACTAGTTGCCATCCAACTGTCAAAATAAGTATTGTGTTTTCTCAGGTATGTGTATACACATACCCGTTTTTCTCACCACTGCACGTGGTTTCGACCGATTTGTTTTGCACGTTTTTCTACGGATCACAGCGATGGCCACGCTTTCAAAATGGGTAGAAGGAATAGAAATATAAAATCAATCGTTTTGCCAATTTCTTTATATTCCTTTACAATTTTATATGTCGTCTGCAATCTATTTCAATTTGAGATGGTTTAAAATTTGCAATTTTGTTGAGAGGTAGATTCTAAATAACACAATTGTTAAGCCTTTGAAATAGAATTGTGACTCTTATTATCCACCGTACCTGGATTTTTAAAAAGTAGTTACGTTTTAGTTATTTTTAGAAATTTGTTTAGGATATTTATCCAAAAAAGGCAGTTGAATAAAAACTCATTTGTTGTTTTATGACAATAATTTTCTGTGAAATGTTGCTAACTTGACCTTGTATATGTATATAGCTTTGTATTTATTCAACTTAAGGTTGTGCATATCCTTCCTAACTTTAGATTGAGATTTTGTAAATTAGTGTAAAAATATATTGGTTTTAAACCAAAATATGAATAAAGCACACAAATATTGACTGTCAAAAATGTGTTTATGTTATTCTATCCGTCTTTAGCTTTAAAATGATATATAGTTTGACCATATTGTACCACATTCAATGAAGAAAAACCAAAGCGAAGTTTTAATGAATTTTATCCCCCCCATGAACCTTAAGATAACACAGTGTCTTGCACATGATATGTGAAGATTATACTATTTCTTGCATTCAATGTCACAAGATTACCCATTGTCTGAGATTGGATATGGTTGGTATGGTCATTAAAGTTCGGTATGATTGTTTTAAGTCGATTCGGTCGTTCTAAGTCGATATGGTCGTTCTAAGCAGATGCAGAAAGCAGACGTCCAGTACGGGGTGAACGTGAACCCCATCAGTCGCCTCATACAGATCCAGCAGGCCCAGAAGAAGAAAGAACCAGTCTACACGCTGCTGGCAGAGCGGGGGGTTCCCAGGAGACGGGAATTCGTCATTCAGGTTTCTAAACATTAAAAAAGAAGTTTTTGGCAAAAGAATTATATTTCAGCTACTTATATAGACTTCTAAGCGCTTAAGTTTGTCAAGTTACATCATTCAAACTTGGTCAGAATGTTTATCTTGACAACATCTAGGACTAGTTCGAATCTGGGTCACATACGTAATAAAAAACTAGGTCATATTTAAAAAAAAAACTTTTTTCCTTTTTTATAGGCCATAATTATGACTAAATCTTGATGAAACTTGCTTAAAATGTTCATATGTACAATATGAAGACCAATTTTGAATCTGAGTCGTGTGCATTGTAAAAATAGGTCACCAGGTCAATTCTTAGAAAACATTGTATACACTTATTTGACTCAGTCTTAAGGTAACATGGTCATAATTTTTATGTTGACAATATTAAGGACATGTTTTTAATCTGTGTCAAGTGGAGTAAATAACAAGACCTCCAGATTCTGTCTCTTAAAAATTGGAGTCAGTGAACGCAGGTGATCACATGAAGGCCACCTTGTTTCTTTATAATACTTCCTGTGTTATTTCTTTAAAGAGGCCCTCTGTAAAACAGCCAATTAACATAAATATGTGTTGTCCTCATAAATCACTGTGCCCGAGAAATTGTTTGTGTGTGCTTAATATCTGTATATGGCTCTACAGGAATCAGAAAATGTGATATCATCAAGAAATGAGCCTTGTTCTGAGAAAACTGGGCTTAATGCATGTGCGAAAAGTGTCATCCCAGATAAGCCTGTACAGACCAAGGCTCAAATATTGATACAGGGTGCTTGACAGGCTGTTAACTTTATATGGATATATTGAAAACTTTCTCAGAAATTGTTAACCAAAAAATAATCTTAACCTAGCACCACTGTTCTAGAGTGACCAAGTACCAAAGTCGTAAAAGTTTGCTTCATTAGAAACATGGCCATCAGTGGGTGGTTTATTTTCACTAAAATAGCCATGACTTTGCAGATTAGTATACAAAAGTTTTCTCGAATTTAGGTGCAAGTTGACGAACACACGTGTACAGGGGTGGGACCCAACAAGAAGCTTGCAAAGAGACATGCTGCAGAGTCCATGTTGCAACAGCTGGGCTTCAGTAAACCTTCCCCGCAGCCTGCGAAACCAGCGATCAAGATGCAGGGCGAGGTAAAAATGTTAAATGCAAGTCAAACATGCCAAATTAACCAGTGTAGAGGGATGTTTAAAGCCAGGGCTTTCAATTGGTAGTCCAAAGTATTACACTTAACGCTTAACCACTTAGATAAGTATTTGGACGCATTTGTAGTCTCTTAGAAAGTGAAATTAAATCAAAGACCTTTTTTACTAGATTCAAGTTTTAAAGGCTTCATTTCCAACCCTTAGATACTGATGAGCAGCAAACAGCATAAAACCTGAACAGACTGCAAGTTACTTGCAGGCTGTGCTGGTTTTATGCTGTTTGCACATAGTCATTTTCAATTGTTAAGGTTTATAAGAATAATCACACATTTGCTGTTAAATATTTGCTAGTACAAATTTCAAAAGATTGTCACATTTTGCATTGACCAGTACAGAAGACTAGGTGGGGGAAAATGTTAAAGGAGCATGTTTCCCCCTTTTTCACTCCAGATCGTTGCCCAGGGATAATATCCATGCTTTTAAGTAAGAATATTAATAATTTAAATGAATGTTATATTCATACAAATGTTGTATCCTCGAGTCTTGTATTAACATACAAACCTGATAACAGCAAATTGATGTTTAATGCTGCAAAGTGTGTTGTATTTTTCTCGTTTCAGTCGAGTATAGGAGAGAAGAAAGTGACATTTTCTGACAGTCATGAAGAGCATAGTAAGACAGTTTTAACTTTCATTGATATTAACCGTGCTATGGGAAAAGGGGGTTTAATGCATGTGCGTAAAGTGCCATCCGAGATTAGCCTGTACAGTCCGCACAGGCTTATCAGGGCCGACACTTTCCACTTTGATATTTTTTGTTTTAGGAAGGGCTTTTCTTAGCAAAAATCAAGTTCAGACGGAAAGTGTCTGCCCTGATTAATCTGTGCGGACTGCACAGGCTAATCTGGAATGACTTTTTAAGCACATGGATGGAGCCCCATTTTCACAGAGCACAGCTCATATAATTGTTAGCTCACCGGATCACAAAGCTTTAGGTTGGGTTTGCTGTCTCGTGTCCATTGCTATCTGTCTTCAATTAGCTGTCAACAACACAGCGATTTTTTCAGTCTTTATAAAGTACCGGTAAATGGTACTTTCCCAATTGAGGAAAATAACAAAATTCCACATTGCCATGTTAAGAATAAAGAAAAATTACCAAACATCAGAACATTTGTTTTAATGCTATATTGGATTAGTTAGAAAAATAGATCCTTTCTGTTGAAAGACATAGCCAGTGGTCAGGGACTTTATCCCAATATGGCTATAGTCAAACGTTAGCACTGTAAAAGTTACATTTATAGTTCACTCTGCATGAAACTTGGTGAGAACATTGTTCTATTGATATCTTGGGGCTGCATTGAGCAGGTCAGTTCCCTTGTATCTCAGGTGAGCGACTTTGGGCCTTTTAGGCCCTTTGGTCTTAAGTCTGAGTCTAGAATTTAGACATAAAACCTTGGTGAATTTGAGACCTGGTTTTGATTTCTTTAATATTCTTAAGACTGTTTTGATAAGATTAGCTTATTGTGGTATTGGACTTAAGTGTGAAGAAGGCAAACATTTAATTGGACTAGATTGATGGCACATGTGTCTCTTACTTAATTATTATGCTCCCCCAACAAATTTTGAGGGGAGCATATAGTCGCCGATTCGTCTGTCAGTCCATCCGTCCGTGTGTCCGTTTGTGCACAATTTTTGTCTGGGCTATTTCTCAGCAACTAATGACTGGAATTCAATGAAACTTAATGGGAAGCTTCACTACCAAGAGGAGATGTGCATATAATCAGCGGGTTCTGGTCAGATGATTTTTCACAGAGTTATTGCCCTTTGAAATTTTACATAAAAAAATTCTTGTCCCCCCGACTACTGTGCCCTCAAGATGTTTCCTTTTATCTGAATATATAGTGCAATATTGTGACAAAAAAAAACCTTTGGGGATCATCACCCGTCTCCGACGGTTTCTTGTCATAGTAATGTTTCCATATTCAAAATGTTCTCAGTATTTTATAAGACTTTTTATCCCAAAGGCAGAGGGATATAGAATTGGTGTTGTCCGTCAGTCCGCCTGTCACAAAACGGTTTACAGGGTTCGCACAGGGCTTAAAAAGTGCTTAAAAACGAGTCCTAGGCTTGAAAAGCCCTTGAACAAAGGTTGGCCTTGAAAAAGTGCTTGAAAAGTGCTTATTTTATGAATAAAAACCTTGAAAATGTTTATTTCCTTCAAAATTACATGTATCATCGCTTTAATTATAAACTTAAATCGTTCTTAAGGGAAATAGTACGAAAAATTATCATAAATTCCTTTGCGCAAAAAGTTGAGTACGAAATATATAAGTTTCGTAAACTATTGAGTACGAAATGTTATGTGTACACGTCACAGATTATGTGTACTACGTCAGAGGTTCTCCATTGTGATCAATTTTCGCGAGTGAAAACTCAGCGATGGGGAAGTGTCATTTCAAACCAGGGTGGTTAACTGAATATTCCTGGGTACAGAAAACAAATGACATTCAAAAAGCACATTGTCGGTTCTCTATGAAGACCGTTGATGTCGGGGGATGGGGGAAAGCGCTTTGAAAAGCCATGAGAAAGGGGAAACCCACAAAGAAAACATGAAATTGAGAAGTAATGTGATTGTTTGTAATAACTTTAAAAAGTAAATACATACAGTCAGTACAGCAGTTTAGAATCGCCCGGCAAAAACGTTTATTCTTTTTACCACAATAATTTTTTTCGGGATTTAGTGTCAATGTGAGAAGATGTAAAAGTAAAGGGTAATATTTATTTTGTATGATAACAGCTTAGGTCAAATGGCATATGCATTTTTTTGTCATTAATAGCCAATTAAAGTCTAACCTTAGGAAAATTATTAAAAATCATTCAGCTTACAGAATTAGTATTTCAAAACATTGTCATAGCATTTGTTTTTAATCAGCAAAAAGTTTATTTGAAAATAATAAAGCCTTCTATATCCATATGCACATTTCAAAACATAACTCATTCAATCAGTTCCGGTTAACTTTTTGCTGCATTTTTCCACCCTGTAAGCTATTTACAAAAGATTTCTTGCTAAAACTTTGTTAATTTATTCCTTTACCTAATGTATACCTTAGACACTTATCATTTTGTTTTTATTGGGGCATTATGGAAAATTAAATACAAATAAATCGGAACTGATGATTATCCGGAACTGTTTGACAAACTGTATGTGAGACTCATTGAGTTAAGGATGGATAACATGTATGTAATAACTAGAAATAACATGTATGAGTTATTATCCCCACGCTTTTTGAAAAAAAGGTGGGGATATTGTGGTTATCTCCGCCGTCCGTCCGTCCGTCCGTCCGTCCGTCCGTCCGTCCGTCCGTCCGTCTGTCTGTCTGTCTGTCTGTCCGTCCGTCCTGGCCACTATCTCCTCCTACACTAAAAGCACTAGAACCTTGAAACTTACACACATGGTAGCTATGAGCATATGTGCGACCCTGCACTATTTGGAATTTTGATCTGACCCCTGGGTCAAAAGTTATAGCGGTTGGGGTGGGGCCGCGTCAGAAATTATCACTCATTTTTTTAGGTTATTTTACATTTACTTCTTTATTTCTACACCGATTCACTTCAAATTGATACTGGACCTCTCTTATGACAATACGGTCAATCTCAACCATGCATGGCCCCATTCCCAACCCTGGGGCGCCCCGCCCACATAGGCCACACCCACCAAAAATTTCCATTTACTATAATTTTTTAATTTCTACACGGATTCACTTCAAATTGATACTGAACTTTTGTTATGACATTAGGGTCAATCTCAACTATGCATGGCCCCAATCCCAACCCTGGGGCGCCCGCCCACATAGGCCACACCCACCAAAAAATTCCATTTACTATAATTTTTTCATTTTTACACGGATTCACTTCAAATTGATACTGAACTTCTCTTATGACATTAGGGTCAATCTCAACTATGCATGGCCCCATAACCAACCCTGGGGCCCCGCCCACATAGACCAGATCCACCTAAAATTGCCTTTACTATAATTTCTTCATTTCTACACCGATTCACTTCAAATTGATATTGAACTTCTCTTATGACAATACAGTCAATCTCAACTATGCATGGCCCCATTGCCAACCCTGGGGCGCCCCGCCCACATAGACCACACCCACCCAAAATTGCCTTTTACTATAATTTCTTCATTTCTACACCGATTCACTTCAAATTGATACTGAACCTCTCTTATGACAATACGGTCAATCTCAACTATGCATGGCCCCATTACCAACCCTGGGGCCCCGCCCACATAGACCACACCCGCCCAAAATTGCCTTTTACTATAATTTCTTCATTTCTACACCGATTCACTTCAAATTGATACTGAACTTCTCTTATGACAATACGGTCAATCTCAACTATGCATGGCACAATTACCAACCCTGGGGCGCCCTGCCCACATATGTCACACCCACCCAAAATTGCCTTTTACTATAACTTCTTCATTTCTACACCAATTCACTTCTAATTGATGATGAACTTCTCTTATGACAATACGGTCAATCTCAGCTATGCATGGCCCCATTACCAACCCTGGGGCACACCTAGGTCAAACATTCGGCGTGGGGATACGCGTCGGCCTCTGCCGCGCCATTTCTAGTTGTGGAATAAGTTTAATTTGTTTGAGCAAATAAATGATATTTACTGTGTTAAACTTGCTTGAAAATGCACTTTTTTAAGGAAACTAACGTACGGTTCTCGGCCTTGAAAATGAAAATTTGGTCTTGAAAAGTCCTTGAAAAGTGCTTGAATTAAGGTTCGAGAATTCTGTTTGAACCATGGTTTAGGGCTATATCTCAGAAACTACATAAAATATGAACATGAAACTTCATGGTTGTATATATGTATATCAATGAGAGTTAGTGGCCGGGGTTATCAATGCAAAGAATTTGCTTGTTATTGTTACAGGTCCTGGTGTAATGAATGGAAGTCGGCAGATGGTTCCTGGTTTGATAGTGTTGCCAGATAGCAGCAGGGGAAACTACTCTCAGTTCAAAGGTAAGCTGGAAGTCGGCAGATGGTTCCTGGTTTGATAGTGCTGCAAGATAGCAGCATTGGAAACTACTCTCAGTTCAAAGGTAAGCTGGAAGTCGGCAGATGGTTCCTGGCTTCATAGTGCTGCCAGATAGTAGCAGGGAAACTACTCTCAGTTCAAAGGTAAGCTGGAATTCGGCAGATGGTTCCTGGCTTGATAGTGCTGCCAGATAGCAGCAGGGGAAACTACTCTCAGTTCAAAGGTAAGCTTCAATTTACACAATAATTATCTTGTTAAAACATGCAGCCAAAGGAAACTAAGTTCCGCTAATTAAAACTTTATGTTAAAGTAAGCATTTTATCTTGTTTAACATTAATGTGTCATTTTATTTCTTTTTGTTTATTTCCGCTTATAAAAATACAATATAATTAAGCCTTTATGTGTAGATGATCGATAAGAACGATATTTTGACTGCGATCAATTCTGCTGAATTATGGCCCATACTAGTTTTGTTTACTCCAGAATATATAGTGTGTTCGTCTGTGTACAAACATGCCTGGTGAAGGCATCAGTGATTGTGACACTTTTTCAAATAATTGCATAATTATTACAACGTCCCACGCAATACAACATGAGACATCACAGGGTATTGGTCACTTGTTTGAAAGTCGTTTTGTTAAACCCTTTACGGCTTAGATACGTATTTTCCCGCATTTGTAGTCCCTTAGAAAGTTATATTTAATATAAGACCTTTCTTACAAGGTTTAAGTTTTAAAGGCTTTATCTCCAAACCTAAGATACTGATGAGCAGCAAATAGCATAAAACCTGAACAGACTACAAGTTACTCGCAGGCTGTTCTGGTTTTATGCTGTTTGCACATAGCCATTCTCACTTTGCTTCTAAGTGGAAGAGGGTTAAACAGCCCTTGTTGTCTGTTTCAGGCATTCACGCCCACTTCAGCTCTCAAAAGGCGCCCCAGTTTAGTTTGCGACATGAGCTCAAACTTCGTGAAGTGTGCATCTTGAAGAATCTCGAGATCAAGTTTGACGATTTTTCTGGATCTGTAAGTGTTTCAGAAAAAGTTCCCAGTGCTGAATTTATTTCAAAACTGAGTTGCAAATCATATTTAAAACCTTCAAGAATCATGGTGTTTCAGTGAAATGGAAATTGAATACATGACTATTAAAGTCAAAGTATGAGCTATTCTAGGTCGCAGTGGGTAGTAGATACGGTGTCTGCCAGGCGACTGGAGGTCATGGGTTTGATCCCCACTGTGGGAGCATTCTTTAGGTTTTCCCCATAGACACCAAGTACTGGTTAGAGTCCCATGAAACAGTCTTGAGAGCGTTCCAAATAAGCTGTAAGCTGTCTATGCAATTGAGCTAAAATAAATAGGTTTAAACTGAACTAAACCAAGCACACTCTTCGTTCACAGAGCACGACAGAGCACCTAAGTAGGCTGGTGGTGGCATCCAACCCTCCACAGGTGCTGCATGGCACTGGACCCACGCTGGAGGCCGCCAGGGACTCCGCCTCATTGGCTGCCCTGAAAGTGCTAGGAGAGGTAACCAAGGAGGAATCCTCTACGGTTGCCATGGCTGCCAGCGGTGATGCGTAAGTGTTTTTATTGGGGTTTGTTGTAAATTTCATGGATTTGATTAAGGCAAATGTTTTTTTTCCCAACATTTTGAAATTGAGGCCTTGGGCCTTCAGATTGGAAAAAAACGCGTTGTTTTAACTTTTATAGGGAAATTTGTAGTTGCTTTTATCGCTTACAAATACTTGAAAAGTTGAGAAAAAAGGAGTTTTAAATATTACATTGACAGAGGTTTGATTTATTGACCTGGGTAGAGAGTTGAAGTAAAGGTTGCAATGTATTTAAATAAACATTTTTTTGTGATACCTTTCAATTGGGAAATTTAGGTAGTCATTTGGTAGACATATTCATTTTGAGATTTAGATTGGGTTTGACTTTCGGCCCAAACTTTAACCATAAAAACAACAACACCGAAGGCCTTAAGTAATTTGACGATAAAAAGTATGATTGAAATATAAATTGGTCTCATCATGATACAATACCTCTTTATGACAAAATATGTAGATTTTACCATAGAATTTTGTTCAACTTTCTTTTCGGGACAAATCCTGAAAATTTAATGCCATTATGACTTGTATTTGGTGAGATATTGGTATTTGAAGTGATTAATTTTTTTTTACACGTCCCCATACACATTGTAAAGCAGTTGTTCTTTGTAATATGGGACATAAGAAGTATTGTTTTGTTATCTGTTTCATTAAAAAAGTATTGTTCATATTGTTATGTAAATATGTTAATACTAGTTGAGTGTATAAAATGTGTTCTACCACGGCACGTGACTTGTTTTCTATATACAAAAAAGAAAAACTACTGTTGGTTATTACCCCGATATACCAACAGTTGTTTAAAGTGACGTCACTTTAATTGCTCCGCGCACATTTTATGAATGAAGACAAAGTCATTTGATTGTAATTGTGGTGACGTCACGTTTTCGTGGAAAAGTGGAGGACGTTCGGTTAATATAATTCTCATTTATAACCTTTAAATCGCGGAAAACTTATTAATGAAATCGTGTTAGAATCAAAATAATCCACGGGTAACCGTTGATTATTGCGGTAATAACCAACGGTATGTCGTTCCGATGCTTGTTATCAAACCACTCGGGCTACGCCCTCGTGGTTTAATTCCTACGCATCGGAACTCCATACCGTTGGTTATTACCGCAATAACCAACGGTTACCCTTGGATTATTTCTTAATTATACTATGCATATGAACCGTGCTCTATGGAAAGGGTTTTTAATGCATGTGTGTTAAGTGTCGTCCAAGATTAGCCTGTGCAGTCAGCACAAGCTAATCAGGGATGACACTTTCGTTTCTATGGTATTATTTGTTCAGAGAAAGTATATTCTTTGAAAAAATCCAGTTTAGGTGGAAAGTGTCGTCCCTGATTAGCCTGTTTAGACTGCACAGGCTAATCTGGGATGACACTTTACGCACATTCATTAAGCTCTATTTTCACAGAGCATGGCTCATATGTAGCTTGTAAACTCTGTAAGGTATGGAGTAGGAGACCTTTGACCCTCAGATACCTATTAAAAAGGAAAAAGAAAAAATGGAACGGAAAAAAATGCACAAAAAACTTTATTAAATGGCATCACAATAGATTTGTACTAGAATCAGAACTCTAGTTTTAATTTAAAAGGGCAATGTGCTTTTTTGTCCAAAGGGCATTTTAGCCCGTGCGTTAATATCATCGGTGTGGCATACAGTATTTTTAATGTATCATGTGTTTAATCTATCTATATATATATATGTATGTCATATAACAGGTTTTATCATTCAAAACATTGTTTATAAATGTGTTATTATTAAAAACATTGTTTAGAATTAATAAAAATGAGGCTCATATAAATTCAGGGATTTCAATAGCTTGTGTATACCAGGAATCAAATGCTTAAAATGTTTAGGGGTCAAATGAAATTTTCAGGGTTCAAAATATGGAAGTCTAGATACTTTGTTTCTCTATTTGTTGATTGCTCCACAATTATTGCTTTGAAAAAGTTTTAATATATTACTTAGGAAAGAACACAATTTGTGTAATATAAAGCACATTTTTGTGTTTTGTTTCATGGTTACATTTGCTTCAAAATGATTCAAGGCAGATAATATGGAGAATTCAAAAGTGGAAATAAATCAAAATGCTTACATCAAAATCCAAGATTCTGCTTCAATTGAAATCCCTGATTACATTGTTGCTTTCTGTTGCTTTAAGTTGATTGTTGTTTTGCTTTGTTTCAGGTCCCAAGTGAAGCGAGAGCTATGATAAGACACACACACACACTTTGTATATTGATATTACCCAAAATTCAGCGGCAACTTGATTAGCCTTTTTTTGGTAATTTCAAACAAAACAGCTGTGAATTTGTTCTGTATGATTATGTTTTTAAAAACTGTTTCCAAACTTTGGAATAAATGTACAGTACAGCTTAAATCAGACATGCTTTTTTGCTAAGTTTTAGCGAAAGTATGACACATTTTGATTTACAAGTGGTAAACTATACTTCATGAATATTTTAGGACTGACAAGATTGTTTGAAAGTTTTAACTAATAGATTTAGTACCTATGACCTAATTGGGTTGTATTACACAATTTCCTGCTATGTTTATCTTAAAGCTTTAAAGATTCCATGTAAGAAACTCTGTTTTCAAATGTTTAAGCCATCGAAAATTGTTATGAGTACACACATATTTTATTGACAAAAATGTGGTTCATTTAGGCTGTACTGTGAATGTTAGAGTTTATATACATAAACATATAAAATATGAGGAAGATCTATGATGGCAAAAAAATACAGGGGGCTGCTTAAGAAGAGGCAGAGATGACAGCCAGACCAGTATATTGAAATATCTAATAATTTCTTTAATCTAAGGTAATTCTTAGTTTAACATTTGTAAATAAGGTATCTATGTATAATCTGTTTATATGCCAAAAAATATTGATATAATAGCTTCCCTCTGAGAAAACGGTACTTGTGTAAAGTGTCTTCCCTGATTAGAAAGATTACTCAGGGACTGGATTTTTGTTTTGAAAAGACTTCCTTGAAACAAAATATTCCATTCAAGCGGACAGTTTCCTCACTGATAAGCCTGTGCAAACTGCGCTGGCTAACCAGGGACAACAATCAGGGACAACACCTTTGCCCCTATTTCCCCGAGTGAGGCTCTTATTTAAGTTCAATAGATGTTCACGCTTTTTGTGTTAAGCAGTCTTTAGAAGTCAGTGGAAGCAAATGAAAGCTGGTCACAGCAGCACCCTGTCATTTGGCTCTGGATCTTTCACTAACAAAACTGATAAAAAAATATCTGTTGGAAGACTTGAATGCGTTTGTGTGGATTCATGTATTTACTAAAAAAATGTCAGAGAATGTTTGACAATATTTTTTAAGAAGATCGTATGACTTGTCAGTATTTTACTTTTTCTCAGATATTTTTTTAATGTTGGAAATTTTGGCATCTATAGTTTTGTTGAAAGTGTACACTATTTAAGTTTATATTAAAGTTTTGTTGACTTCAAACATGAATACTTTCACCAAGAACAATATAGCCAAAAAGCAAGCAAATACTTGTATTTCTTAAGCCAATACACATCCTATCATTGATGGTGGTAATTGATGGTTGGTTTGCCATTTGAGTGTTCTTTTTGTATCAGTTGAAATATGTGTGAAGTTTGGATGTTATTGCATTGACTTCTTTTGTTTGTCAGTTTTTGTCAACATGCATCTTTATGTAAATTGTGATTGAAAAAGGTGCAAAAATAATTTTTCGTTGAATTTTCTAAAAATGAAGTTTTTAATTTTGGATTGAAGATTTCTTATTGTTGATATAAAACAAGGTTGTTTTATTTCATAATTTCAAAGTAAAATAACTATGATTATGTTTGTGTCAACTTTTATTTTATTCTTTATCTGATATCTGATAAGTTTAGTTTATACCATTTATTAATGCTCAAAAAGACAGTCTGGATTCAATTTCCTGTGTAGAATTGGCATCTGTAAAGATCTTCAGAGTTAGGATGCAATCCTGGGCCCAATATCATGAACACTCACAATATTTCAGTGCTTATCAGAAGTTGGGATTTGAGTTGCAAGATTTCTGAGTTCTGAGATATTTAGTCAGCTCACAAGCAGCTTCAAATCTCAGCTTTAGAAATATTCACGTGTTCTTCCTCAAACTCAGCGTCGACCTTGACTCCAAAGGTTGCCGAGGCGTAGTGGATATGGTGTTTGTCTGCCTAGCAATCGGAAGGTCGCGGTTCAATCCCCACTATAGGAGCGTTCTTTGGATCTTCTTCAAAGACACCATGTACAGGTTCAAATCCCAGGAATGGACTCAAGAGCGTTTCAAATATGCCTTAGGATTTCTATGTACTTGAGTTAAAATAAATAGGTTTAAGCTAAGTCAGACTAAAAAACTCTGAAAATCTTTCTGTTATCAACAAAATGAGCATGGTGGTCTATCTCATCCCATGGAAAAAAGTTGAGTCTAAGGTATGTTCGCGATATTAGGCTTATGACCTCAGATCCACTATTCCACCAGGATCTTATGGTGTATTGATATGAAAATTTTATTATCACAGTAGATCGTATGAACTGCAAAATTGTCACAAAATTGTCATTAAATATTTGTTTATACCTTGAAATGAGAATTCTTGATTTGAAATAAGTTAAAACTAATTGAAGTGGTATAGAATTTATTCTGTTTTTATGTGTTAAATTTTATTTTCACTAGAATATTATAAACAGGCATGTTATCTGCAGGATAGTTCACGTATTCCAATACACTCATGGTAACAAATGTATCAGCATTGTCCATGAAAATTGATCTGAAAAAAAGGTTTTGTTTTAAAAAATCAGGCTGTTAAAAACGAAGATTTTTTTTTATAAAGCTTGTGGTTGTTAGCCTTGAATTAGTGTATCCCAACCTCATTTGCAGAGTTGTTTTTGCTTTTCACTGATGCCTTGAATAGATCATGTTAGAGAGTTTAAGCATGAACAGAAGTTTACATTTCCATGTATTTATATGTCAATTTTATATAAAATGTGCATGAATATCCAACAAAATCAGCTTTGGCCAAAGTTCACAAATGCAAGATGTATATTTTTATGTCCCCGGTAGGGTGGCATATAGCAGTTGAACTGTCCGTCAGTCAGTATATCAGTCTGTCCGTCCGTCTGAAAAAACTTAAACATTGGCCATAACTTTTTAAATATTGAAGATAGCACCTTGATATTTGGCATGCATGTGTATCTCACGGAGCTGCACATTTTGAGTGGTAAAATTTCAAGGTGAATATCATCCTTCAAGGTCTAGGGTCGAAAAAACAAAGTCAGGGGAAGTAATAAGCTTTAAATGGACATAATTATCTGACCTGCCCAAGTATATATTTTTGTTAAATAAATCAAAGTGGCGCAGTAGACGGCATTGTGTTTCTGACAAACACATTGTGGTAAAAGGTCAAGGTCATCCTTCACGGTCTACTGTAAAAAATACAGATTTAAGGGAAGTAATAAGCTTTAATAAGGGAGAAAGTTATTCAATATTGAACATTTTGAGTGGTGAATCTAGTCATGGTAGTGGCTTTTAAATATTTACTTCTAAAAATAGAGATTTGTTACAGACAATTATTTTCAAGGGAAGTAATATATATTATTATAAATCTCATATATTTCCTTACCAAGAATTGAAGTTCTTTTCACAGTTACTGTACAGATTTATTTTTTTGATAATTTATAACCCAAATGATTGATTTGTCAAAGTTTTTTTTGAATGATATAATTATAATTTCTTTGATGATCATTACATACATTTATGAAAAAGAAAACAAAAAACCTGGCTACGATCTCTTTTAAACCACAGGCCTTGGTTGTTAGTGATGTCTGACATGGTCATAATAAACTGTGAGACCCTCCCCCCCCCTCCGGTTGGATTGGACAAAATTCAAGGGAAGTTTATTTCAATGCGGCGCAGTAGGGGGCATTGTGTTTCTGACAAACACATCTCTTGTTAAACATGTATTGATGAGAAGTTATGTTGTTCCTGATCACTTTGTCATTAGATTAAATAGTTTGTTATTTCTGAAATTTAGCTCTACTCAAGTTGTTTATGCTTTTAAGTCATTGTTTGGTCCGAAATATTTCAGATTGTGCAGTCTCTAAATAGCTGTTTCCTTAAAAATATATACAATTTATAATTGTCTATACATGTCAAGACAACTTGACATGTTTGTATTCTTGTTTATATCTACGCAGACTTTTCTGAAACTGCAAGGCCCAGGGTTTTAATATTTTCCATGTAGCCTCATTTTCTGGTCGTCTACAAAGTTTGCTAAATTTATGCCTCTTGGGTAAAAAAACAGACCCCGCTCTGTGGGTCACCAATTTTGCATTTACTTTTATAGGAAATGCCTTTAAAAATATTGTTGTCTGAAATTGTAAATCTTCCATATTTAGTATATCGTATCATGGCTATAGCTTGATATTAGCACTTCAACAATATTTAAATTGTTTTTTAGTGATTGTATACATTCTGTATAGGAAAGTGCTTGTTTTGATTATTATAACTGTCATTTTCTGGTTAAAGTTCCGTACTCCAGCTAGGATTAAAAAAAGCAGGGTGCTCTTGTATTAAAATGGCCCTTACACTTGCAAGGTCATATAAGTCCTGTAACAGTTGCATATTTTAAATATAATATGTGCTAGATGTATATGAAAATATATATATTCCACATGACATGTATTTTCATGTAAAACTTTCTTTATTATATAATTGATTAAACTAGGTTTACTGTGGGAACTGAGTTAATTTATTGAAACTTAAAATTAAAATTGAATGTATTATAATGGGATGAGATCAAAAGAAGGGCTATTGTGGGGCTGATGTTAGGACCCTTGAGCAACAGAGTTCTGAGCCTTTCCATTCAACGATAGTCCTAGCTGGAGCACTGCATTTTTTTTAATGCCCCGCCATAGGCGGAGGGATATTGTTTTGGCACTGTCCGTCCTTCCGTCCGAACCCATATCTTGGAAGTGCTTTGGCAGATTTCATTGAAACTTGGTATGAGTATATATATGGATAATATGATGATGCACGCCAAATGGCATTGTACACCATCTGATATTAACAGAGTTATGGCCCTTTGTATGTTCAAAAAAATGTTTTTTTGTCCAGAAGCATATCGGCGGGGGATATCAATTCAACGAATTTGCTTGTTCATTATTGTTTCTACAGTAATTTAGCATTAAGATTAAGTTAATGGCTGCTGATCAACTTGAGCATGTTCTTTTGTGCAATAGTTTGTGTGAATATTAGTCAAAGCAATTAAAAAAAGGATAGTGTCAGTTATATGTTTGTCCTGTTGCTTGAACAATAAAAGATAATAAATCTGATGTATTGATTTTGTCTATGAATTTTTCCATAACATACATGACTTTGAGAAAATGGGGATCAGTGCAAGTGTGTAAAACGTCGTCCAAGCTAAGCCTGTGAAGTCCCCGCATGCTAATTTGGGATGACTCTGTCTGCCTCAGCTGGATTTTTGCTGAGAAGAGACTTACTGTGAACAGAGAATGCCATTAAAGTGGAAAGGGTCCTGAGAGCTGGACAACAAATCTGAGGATTGCTGGTTCAATCACCGGCCCCAAAACAAAACTTTGTTAAACCTTTTTATTTAAGCTCGATTGCATAGAAAGCCTAAAGCTTATTACAAACATTGTCGAGTCTGTTTCCTAAGACTAGAACCAGCACTTGGTGTCTATGGGGGTGATCTGAAGAACACTCCCACTGTGAGCATTTAACCGTGACCTCCCAGTCACTAGGCAGACACCATATCCATAACGCCCCGCAACAAAACTCGTGGATTGGTCATCAATCCTTCCCATGGAAATTCTTCTCCTAGCTCAATCTCCACACAGAGTTGTCATTCCTTGCTCTCGCATACAATCTATGCCATCACATGAAAATCCTATTTGATTTTGGAGGAATGTTTAAGTATTCTGAAAAGTAGTATGATTTTCTTTTATATTTTGATAATAGTGTATAAGTTTTGTTTCATAATAATTTTTTTTTTCTAAATTCCAAAAAAGTAAAATTATCAACAGGAAAATTGTTGAATCGCATTATTCGGCTATCATCATGTGGTTGGTTATGAAGGCAGAGATTTGATCCAGCTATGCTGATTCCAGTCATATCTCTGAGCGGATGTTGCTCCTAGCTCTGCTTCTTGTATGGTAGCTTTCTGTTACTGGTGTAATTTATGTATACATACAGAAAAGGTACACCATCTATCCCAGGAAAGTGCAATGGTTGGTAAACTGACTGCCGTGATATTACTGTTGATAAACTGACTGCCGTGATATTACTGAAATATTTGGTAATTTGGCTGCCATGATGTGACTGAAATAGGTGGTAAACTGACTGGTGTGATATGACTGAAATAGTAGGTAATTTGACTGTGGTGATATGAATGAAAAAGTTGGTAAACTGACTGTCATCATATGTCTGAAATAGTTGGTAAACTGACTGCTGTGATATGACTGAAATAGTTGGCAAACTGTCTGCCATGATATGACTGAAATAATTGGTAAACTGACTGCCGTGATATGACTGAAATAGTTGGTAAACTGACTGCCGTGATATGACTGAAATAGTTGGTAAACTGACTGCCGTGATATGACTGAAATAGTTGGTAAACTGACTGTCATCATATGACTGAAATAGTTGGCAAACTGACTGCCGTGATATGACTGAATAATTGGTAAACTAACTGCTGTGATATGACTTAAATAGTCGGTAAACTGTCTGCTTTGATATGACTGAAATAGTTGGCAAACTTTCTGCTGTGATATGACTGAAATAGTTGGTAAACTGACTGCTGTGATATGACTGAAATAGTTGGTAAACTGTCTGCCATGATATGACTGAAATAATTGGTAAACTGACTGCCGTGATATGACTGAAATAGTTGGTAAACTGACTGTCGTGATATGACTGAAATAGTTGGTAAACTGACTGCCGTGATATGACTGAAATAGTTGGTAAACTGTCATCATATGACTGAAATAGTTGGCAAACTGACTGCCGTGATATGACTGAATAATTGGTAAACTAACTGCTGTGATATGACTTAAATAGTTGGTAAACTGTCTGCTTTGTTATGACTGAAATAGTTGGCAAACTTTCTGCTGTGATATGACTGAAATAGTTGGTAACCTGTCTGCCATGATATGACTGAAATAATTGGTAAACTGACTGCCGTGATATGACTGAAATAGTTGGTAAACTGACTGCCGTGATATGACTGAAATAGTTGGTAAACTGTCTGCGATGATATGACTGAAATTGTTGGCAAACTGACTGCTGTGATTAGACTGAAATAATTGGTAAACTAACTGCCATGATATGACTGAAATAATTGGTAAACTGACTGCCATGATATGACTGAAATAATTGGTAAACTGACTGCCGTGATATGACTGACATAGTTGGTAAACTGTCTGCTGTGATATGACATTAATAATTGGTAAACTAACTGCTGTGATATGACTTAAATAGTTGGTAAACTGACTGCCGTGATATGACTGAAATAGTTGGCAAACTGACTGCTGTGATATGACTGAATAATTGGTAAACTAACTGCTGTGATATGACTTGCATAGTTGGTAAACTGTCTGCTGTGATATGACTGAAATAGTTGGCAGACTGACTGTCATGATATGACTGAAATAGTTGGCAAACTGACTTCTGTGATATGACTGAATAATTGGTAAACTAACTGCTGTGATATGACTTGTATAGTTGGTAAACTGTCTGCTGTGATATGACTGAAATAGTTGGCAAACTGACTGCTGTGATATGACTGAAATAGTTGGTAATTTGACTGCCATGATGTGACTGAAATAGTTGGAAAACTGTCTGTTGTGATATGACTGAAATAGTTGGTAAACTGTCTGCTGTGATATGACTGAAATAATTGGTAAACTAACTGCCATGATATGACTGAAATAATTGGTAAACTGACTGCCATGATATGACTGAAATAATTGGTAAACTGACTGCCGTGATATGACTGACATAGTTGGTAAACTAACTGCCATGATATGATTGAAATATTTGGTAAACTGAGTGCTGTGATATGACTGAAATAATTGGAAAACTGACTGTCATGATATGACTGAAATAATTGGTAAACTGACTGCCGTGATATGACTGAAATAATTGGTAAACTGTCTGCTGTGATATGACTTGCATAGTTGGTAAACTGTCTGCTCTAATATGACTGAACTAATTTGTAAACTAACTGCCATGATATGACTGAAATAATTGGTAAACTGACTGCCATGATATGACTGAAATAGTTGGTAAACTGACTGCCGTGATATGACTGAAATAGTTGGTAAACTGTCTGCCATGATATGACTGAAATAGTTGGTAAACTGTCTGCCATGATATGACTGAAAAAGTTGGTAAATTGACTGCCGTGATATGACTGAAATAGTTGGTAAACTGAATGCTGTGATATGACTGAAATAATTGGTAAACTGACTGTCATGATATGACTGAAATAGTTGGTAAACTGACTGCCGTGATATGACTGAAATAGTTGGTAAACTGACTGTCGTGATATGCCTGAAATAGTTGGTAAACCAACCGCTGTGATATGACTGAAATAGTTGGTTATTAATTTGACTGCCGTGATATGACTGAAATAGTTGGTAAACTGACTGTCGTGATATGCCTGAAATAGTTGGTAAACTAACCGCTGTGATATGACTGAAATAGTTGGAAAACTAACTGATGTGATATGACTGAAATAGTTGGTAATTAATTTGACTGTCGTGATATGACTGAAATAGTTGGTAAACTGTCTGCTGTAATATGACTGAACTAATTTGTAAACTAACTGCCATGATATGACTGAAATAATTGGTAAACTGACTGCCATGATATGACTGAAATAGTTGGTAAACTGTCTGCCGTGATATGACAAAAATATTTGGTAAACTGACTGCCGTGATATTACTGAAATAAACTGACTGTCCACTCATATGACTGAAATAGTTGGTAAAACCTGACTGCCGTGATATGACTGAAATAGTGGTAAACTGACTGTCGTGATATGCCTGAAATAGTTGGTAAACTAACCGCGTGATATGACTGAATAGTTGGAAAACTAACTGATGTGATATGACTGAAATAGTTGGTAATTAATTGACTGTCGTGATATGACTGTAATAGTTGGTAAACTGTCTGCTCTAATATGACTGAACTAATTTGTAAACTAACTGCCATGATATGACTGAAATAATTGGTAAACTGACTGCATGATATGACTGAAATAGATGGTAAACTGTCTGCCGTGATATGACTGAAATAATTGGGTAAACTGACTGTCATGATATGACTGAAATAGTTGGTAAACTGACTGCCGTGATACGACTGAAATAGTTGGTAATTTGACCGCTGTGATATGAACTGGCATTAATTGGTAATTTGACTGCTTTGATTATGACTGAAATAATTGGTAAACTGACTGCCGTGATTATGACTGACATAGTTGGTAACTGTCTGCTGTGATATTACATGAATAATGGTAACTAACTGCTGTGATATGAACTGAAATAGTTGGTAAACTGTCTGCCATGATATGACTGAAATAATTGGTAAACTGACTGCCATGATATGACTGGCATATTTGGCAAACTGACTGCCGTGATATGACTGAAATATTTGGTAAACTGACTGCCGTGATATGACTGTAATAATTGGTAAACTAACTGCTGTGATATGACTGAAATAATTCGTAAACTGACTGCCGTGATATGACTGAAATAGTTGGAAAACTGACTGCCGTGATATGACTGAAATAGTTGGTAATTTGACTGCAGTGATATGACTGAAATAGTTGGCAAACTGACTGCCATGTTATGACTGAAATAGTTGGTAAACTAACCACTGTGATATGACTGAACTAATTGGTAAACCGTCTGCTGTGATATGACTGAAATAGTTGGTAAACTGTCTGCTGTGATATGACTGAAATAGTTGGTAAACTGACTAACATCATATGTCTGAAATAGTTGGTAATGTGACTGCTGTGATATGACTGAAATAATTGGTAAACTAACTGCTGTGATGTGACTGAAATAGTTGAAAACTGACTGTCGTGATATTCCTGAAATAGTTGGTAATTTGACTGCCATGATATGACTGAAATAGTGATGAAAACGGTGAAAAATCCTATTAAACATACAAACTATTAACCATTACACCAAGTTTCATATGTATGTGAGGTTTATTCAAACAAACAGATGTACAGGTAAACACGCAAGACTTTAATTTTATATATCTTAATCTTTTATATAAGGATTATTACAACAAATTTAATTATGCAGCACACTTTTTGAAGATAACAACACTTCCCAAATTTTCTTACGATTCCATATAAAAATTAACAAACCAAATTTTCCTGACAACAAGCTGGCTTAAACATACATTTATATTTATCATGGTAACACATGGAATGTGTAGTTAATGCAATTTACAAAACTCAATTTGTTTTTGTAAATGTTTATATATTACATTTAATAGCATAATGAAGTTAAAGGGTTGGATTTCATAATCAATTATTTTTGCTGCTGCCATTTACTAAGGCTTGATTGGTTATTGTCAGCCCAGGTATTTATATGTACCCCGGGTGCTCTTAAAGTATTATTAAATGTACTTCTGATACGAAAAATATACTAACATGTACGTAGCTGGCCAATTTAGACGGTACCCGAGTTTTATTCCTGCCTAAAATCCACTGTCGCTAAAGAATACAAAACAAAATTCTCTTTAAACATTAAATCTGCCTCAACATACTTCTTGAGTAAGAGTTTCAATAATATAGAGGCCATTTTTCAGAATAGTAAAATAAATATGAACAGATTTAATTTGAAAAACAACAGCCAACAACAACCAGTTTAGCATTAGAATTCCCGGGTGCATTTCAGTATATTTTCCATACCCAGGGTACATTTAAGTATACTTAAGAGTTTCCAGGGTACATTTTTTTTAAGTAGTACCCGAGCCAACAATTACCAATCAAGCTTTATTGAGCCTAGGTCACAGATGAGCTAATTTATTTGGTCTATCAGCTATTGATTACCATTGTGGAATGACAGGGATTGTATGTAACTGACATTTTAAAAAACTTTTTATTAACATAAATTAATGCAGGACAAATAAAAAACTTTTTTTTTATTCAATATAGAACATACAATGTAAATATGTGCATAAGCAAAAACAAAGGTGGTATAATACAACAGTAATAATATCAAACACATATTATACATGATATGCTAGGATATAATGTTTTTTTTTGCTTTGGTTGCATGTGGTGTATGCTGTTATTTTTAAATGTAATAATCAATCCTATAGATGAGTTGCGTAGAGTTAGGTGGATGACAATTGGACTGGGTTATGAAAGTTTATGCGTTTCCATTTTTGTTCAAAAATATGAAGTTTATCGTTGTTGAGGGCTATTTCTTTTTCAATTTGGATCTTTAGTTTTAAATAGTTTATAAAACAGTTGAAAGTAGGTATTTGTTTTTGTATTTGAAGCTAATTATAAAAAAATTCATTAATATGATAATGTGATTCACAGTGTTATTAATTTCTGGTATTTTAAAAGTATTCACACCGAAACTGATATTTAAGAGAGACAGTTTTAATTTTAATTGTTGTTTCTCTAGAAAAGTTGTTAACTGGTTCCATAGAGTTTGAATATGTTTGCACTCCCAGAAAAGGTGTTCTATTGTTTCAATGTGTTCGCTGCATATATCACATAAATTTGTGTTGGATAGGTTGCACTTAAAAAGGTATTTATTTGTAGCTATGATTCTGTGGACATATTTATATTGAAAGTTTCTCATTGTGCTATCTATAGTTGTTTTATATGGCATGATAAATATTTGTTTCCAATTTAATTCTTGTTCTCGAAGAATGCTTTGCCATTTATTTTGAATCTTGGAGTTTTCTGCAGGGTGTTTAATTTGTAGTTTGTAGAATATTTTGTTTGTTTTGTTTTGTTTTGCAAGTATGTTTTCCGTGAATGATGTTCGAGTACATGGTGTGTTATTTGTATTAATTGTAGATTTAATATGTAAGGGTATGCTTTTAATTAATGTGTAATACATTAGGAAATTGCCTGAAGGTATTCCGTTTATATAACATATATTCTCAAAAGAATAGAAGTCTTTTATTCTGTAATCGTACAATTGGTCGACATATTTAATGTTTTTTTCAAACCAATGTTTATAGAAAAAAGTCTTATTGTTTAAAGTTATGTCTTTATTGTTCCATAGAATAGTTTTACTGGTGATTTGGGTTTCTAGATTATGAGTAACATTAGTCCATGCTGATAAAACATTTGATAGAAATATGTTTTCGTTTGCAATTTCATGCAATATGGTATTGCTGATGTTACATTCAAAAGTAAGGAGTCACCATATTTTTTTAGGATTTTCTGGTAGAATAATTTCCATTTACTTGTATTGGTATTATCTAGATATCTTTTAACCCAGCTGCATTTGATTGCATTCAAGAATGAGTAGATGTCCGTTAATTGGATACCTCCATTTTCTACAGATTGAATTAACTTAATTGAGTTCGCTTAATTTTATCAGGTTTACCGTCCCATATGAAATTAAATATTTCTGATTGTATATCTTTAATAATATCTTTTGGTGGGTTTGGGAGAACTGTTAGTGTATAAATTAATTTAGGTAGTGCAAACGTTTTCAACACCGTGTTTTTTCCGATAAGTGTTAGTTTACGATGCTGCCATGATTTTAGACAATTTTTAAATTTTTGTAGTTTAGGCAGTATGTTTTTTAGAACTGTTTCATTTTCATTGTTTGTGAATGTTATTCCTAACGTTGTTGCTTCATCTGATGTCCAGTGGAATTTCATTTCTTTTTTAAGTTGAATATTACTTTGTTTAAATTTACCTACTCGTAGCACAGTGCATTTACTTTTGTTAAGTTTAAGACCCGATGCCATTCCAAAAAGGGTAAGCGATTCTATAAGATTATTGAATGAGTCAATACTGTCATTTAAAAAATAAGTTGCGTCGTCAGCAAATAGCGACTGTTTAATTTCTTCGTCAGGTTCTAGCGATATTCCATTTATATGTTTATTTGATTGAATATAGTGTGATAGATACTCGATGCATATAATAAATAGTGAGGATGAGAGTGGACATCATTGTCGTACCCCTCGTTCGATGTTAAAACTGTTTGAGAAGAAGCCATTGTTAATTATTATACTGTTAATATCGGTATAAAATAGTTTTACCCATTTAATTAGACTTTCACCGAAATTCATATTTTCTAAGCAAGAGAACATAAACGAATGGTCTAGTGAATCGAAAGCCTTTTCAAAGTCTGCAAAGAAGATGAGGCCAGAATTGTTTGGTTGGTTGAAATAGTTTATGCATTCTTGTATCAGACGTACATTTTCACCAATGTATCGTCCTTTAATAAAACCAGATTGTGATCTTGAAATGACTGATGGTAATACTTTTTTGATTCTGTTTGAAATACTTTTAGTTGCAATTTTATAATCATTGTTAAGTAGACTAATCGGGCGCCAGTTTGATAAGGGTTCTAGGTTTTTTCCAGGTTTTGGAATGAGTGATATTATACCTTGCTTTTGTAGCGTAGTTAGGTTTTTGTTGTTAAATGAATAGTTGAGTGAATTAATTAAATGTGTTTTAATATCGTTCCAGAATATTTTATAAAATTCGACTGTGATGCCATCAGATCCTGGACTTTTGTTATTTTGCATTTCTTTAAGTGCTATTCCACATTCATATTTATTAAGTAATCCGTCGCACAGTTGTTTTTCTTCTTGATTTAAAGCATGGTGTGTATTTTTAAAGAGGGCGTTATTTTCAACATGTTTTCGTTTATAGAGGGTTTCAAAAAAACAAACGTTGTTCTTCTACTATTTGAGTTCTGTGTGTTATATCTTCGCCATTAACTACTAATTTGTGTACAGTTTTTTGTTCACTTCTACGTTTTTCGATGTTTGCGAAGTATTTTGTATTTTTTTCATTGTGTTCAACATGCTGTGCACGTGCTCGTAATATTATTCCATTGAGTTGTGTATGATAAATTCCTTCTAATACTTGTTTGTTTAATGTTATTTCATTCTCAATGTCTTTTGTATCGTTTGTGTTTGTTTCATGTAATTGTTTTTCAAGTGTTTCAATGATTTTGATGGTTTCAGTTTCAAGTTTGCGTGTTTCTTTTTGTTTAAATGATGTGTATCTAATCGTTGTGTTACGTATATTTCCTTTATTTACTTCCCATAAGGTGTTTGGGTTTGCATCTTTATTATTTTGAACTGTATTGAGTATTTCTTGTTTTATTTGCGTTTGGTATTGTGTATCTAATAATATGCTGTTATTGATTTTAAAGTATCCTGGGCCTCTTTCAGGTTGTATTTTGTGTATTATAAGTTCAACTAGAGAGTGGTCAGTCATGAATCCTGGTTTTATGCTACATGTGTCAATAATATTGCAAAGAGATTCAGATATTAAAAAATAGTCTAATCTGCAGAATATTGTTGGTTTTGTGTTTGAGTGCCAGGTGAATTTGCTTTCGTTTGGATTTACAGTACGCCAGATGTCTATCATATTGTAGTTTTCAATTATGTTATTTAAAATGTTTCTATTTTTAGGATGCGTATAAAGGTTTCCCTTCTTTTTATCTAGTAATGGGTTAAGGACAGTATTAAAATCACCACCGACTATAATGTTTTTATCTTGGTTGTTAATTATAAAGGATTGTAATGTTTCGTAAAATGTGGAGTCATCTATGTTAGGGCCGTAAACGTTGATTAATGTTAATTGTGTTTCGTGTATTTTGATATCTATACTTGCTTGTCTGCCAATTATTATTTCGTTAAAGTTTTCGACTGTGATCCCTATATTATTTTTTATCAAAAAGGCAATGCCTTGTTTATTAGTATGTTGTCCACTGAGATAGATGTCTCCGTCCCATTCATCTTTTACGGTTTGTGCTAAAGTAGGTGTCAAGTGACTTTCTTGTAATAGGCATATACTATATTTTTTTTCGTCTAACCATTTGAAGATTTTTATGCGTTTGTCTTTATTGCTTAGCCCTTTGACATTCAAAGTGCATAATTTAATCATTTAAAGAGGTGAAGGGTGATGTAAATGCTAATTTGTGTGTGCTTGTCCAGTTAGATTCTATTTGAAAACATGTCCAGTTGGTTTCTCTACTGTTAATATATATACATTTACACAAAAGATGTACAAAATTCATTCTATCTTCATACAAACCAACAGAAAAACATAAAATCAGAGAAAATATAAAATACCACATTTGAAAAAAAACAAAAAAAAACAAGCGAAATACAACGAAACAGAAACAAAATGTACAAAAGGAGTTTCAACATATGAGAATTGATTGTAAATCAAAACATATAGGCTAATTTACATCTAAATACATGATTTAACAACATATATTTTACATTTGATAATATTTGGAATGTATCAATTATTGAAATCCGAAAGTGTTCATAAAATTGAAGAGTCATTTAATTTTTACATATAAATTGCTTATAAGCAATAGGAGAGTTTTGATTTATCAAAACATGTTTTTCTTCTAAAAAATTAAAACCCCACACTCAAGCTTATTACAACACACATGCGCTAAACAAACAAACAAGGATCAACACATCCACATATAAAAAACAAATTGTCATCAATGTTCATGTGTTTCAGTCATGTGAATTACCGTTATATCTAACTTTTACAAAAACTATATAAACCGGTAAATTATTAAGCATATATTTCGATAAGGTATACGACCTTAAACAACGACTTCATCAACGTTTATGTGTTGCAGTAGTATGCATTATAGTCATATCTAACAAGGAACAACATATCCATATATTAAATACAAATTGTCAAATTTATCAAAATATTTTTTTTCTAAAAGCTAAAACCTACAATCAAGCTCATTACAACGTACATGTGCTAAACAAACAAGGAACAACACATCCACACATAAAATACAAATTGTCATCAATGTTCATGTGTTGCAGTCATATGAATTACAGTCATATCTAACCTTAACAAAAACTATATAAACCGTTAAATTATTAAGCATACTTCGATAAAGTATACGACTTTAAACAACGACTTCATCAACGTTTCATATGTTGCAGTAGTGGGTATTATAGTCATATCTAACCTTAACAAAAACTATATACGCCGGTAATTTATTAAGCACACTTCGATAAAGTATACGACTTTAAACAGACCTGACAGTCCACAAGTTTTAAATCTCTGCATCACTTTAGTTAAATTCAAATTATAAATTAATCAATCTCGGTGAATGTACTGCAGATAAATATGAAAACATAAACAAAACACACATTTTTGACCTAATTCCAAGGTTAACACACAGTCACAGATCAGCGAGGCGCCCTAGATAAAAATAAATTAACCACTCAAATTCGCCGGGCTTTAAAAAATAAAAAACTATAATAATTACAAATATTAATGAAGGAAACAAACACAACTTTTTGTTATTTACAATATTAATGAAGAAAATAATATTCGTGTTAGTTAATATTTACATACAGTATTAGACGAAGAAAAAGGTTATTTACATAAAATAATGAAGGAGTTTTTCTTTCCTTTTCTTTCCTTTTTACATTAACTATTGCAGGGATTTTTCGTTTCTTATTTACATTAATTGAAGAAAAATAATGATCAACAAGTTCAATAATTTGACAGCCAATAATTTGCATCAATCGCTATTTAAAATCTTTGCCCTGTCCAGATTTTTATACCATTCTTTATTAAGCTAAATTTTACATTGTATAATTGATTAACGATATAACGCATTTCAAAGTGGTTATTGCTGCTTTCACTTGTTGTATATGTACATACAAAATCAAGTAACTGCAGTTTTTTTTATCTTAACAATATCTGTAAGTGTTTATGAACCTTCACACACGGATAAATATACACATAACAATCTTATTATGATGTAACTTCATCACATACATAATGCAACAAAAACAATCAAAGGTCGCCGTGGCATATTGGATGTGTGTCTGCCTAGTGATCTGGAGGTAACGGCTTTTGATCCACATTGTGGGAGCGTCTTTGAGATCTCTCCCATAGACACCAAGTACTGGCTCTAACCAGGGTAAGTACTGGAGACCATTTCCAAAAGACTTCAGGCTTTCAATGCACTTGAGCTTAAATAAATAGGTTTAACTCTTCCCCACTTAGAAGCAAAGTAAAAATAGCTATGTGCAAACAGGATTAAACCTGAACAGCCTGCTTATCAGTATCTAAGGTTTGGAGATGAAGCCATTGAAACTTAAATCTAGTTGGAAAGGTCTTAAATTAAACATTACTGTCTAAGGGACTACAAATGCGTGAACATTGGTATCTAAGTTGGAAAGGGTTAAACTAAAGTAACACAAACAATCGCTTTTTCCAACTTTTCTGTTCATAACTTAACCCATTTATGCCTAGCATCTAGAAAAAAGGCTTTGGCAAACAGCGAAGACCCAGATGATACGCCGCATAATGCGGCGTCTCATCAGGGTCTACGCTGTTTGCTTAAAGGAATTTTTGTAAGAAATATTCTAAATATAGAAATAAGTATACTAAAATCCCTTATTTTGAAAATGAATTGATCCAATTTAGAAGGATGGGAGAATCCACTAGGCATAAATGGTATAATTTACAATCCAATTCCCTGAAAAAACGATGAATAAATGTACTGTTCAAAACCTCCTTAATAATATATGTATTATGTAAGCTGTTTTTTACTGTCTCAGGTCCGCAACTAAAACATATGAGCGTGTTTATGAGCCTTGTTCTGGGAAAACAGGGTTTAATGCATGTGCACAAAGTATTGTTCCAGATTAGTCTGTGCCGACTGTTTTGTTTTTGTTTAAAAGAGAATCTCTTTAAACAAAAAATTCCCCAAAAAGTATTAAGTGCTGTCCCTAATAAGCCTATGTAGACTGCACAGGCTATTCTGGGAAAACGCTTTAGGCGCATGCATTAAACCCAGTTTTTTTTTAGAACGAGTCTTATATAAACATTCAAAAAACGAAATCAGGTACAATTTGTCTGCTTTCAATAACTGAACACTAAGCCATGAACTCTCTGAGTAGTGAGTATTTTTCTTTCATAATGTGAGGCTTAATATACGTCCGATCTATCGTGTTTTCAGCTTCGGTAAGCTTCCGGAAATCAGTGATGATGTCCATGATTTTGAACAGCATGCGACCCGGTCCACCGTGCCTGACTGTCAGTAAGTGCTGCAAACACACAAACAACTTCTCCTGCATGGCAGCACAACGGTCTGGATCATGTAGCTCGCAACGGTCTGAAAAAAAGACGCAATGGTTTACAATAAGATGCAACGGTCTGAAACAAGATGCAACGGTTTAAATTAAGATGCAACAGTCTGAAACAAGACGCAACAAACTTAAATAGGATGCAACAGTCTGAAATCATAAGCACTGGTCTTATATAAGATGCAACAATCTGAAATAAGATGCAACTGTCTGAAACAAGATGCAACGGTTTGAAATAAGATGCAACAGCCTGAAACAAGACGCAACAGACTAAAATAGGATGCAACGGTCATAAATCATAAGCACTGGTCTTATATAAGATGCAACGGTCTGAAATCTGACTCAAGGGTCTGAAACAAGAGGCAAAATTCTTAAATAAAATGCAACAGTCTGAAATCAAACTGAAATCCGTAAAAAAATGGCCAATGAATGTGCTATAGATCTTTTCAATCATTGACAGCTTTGAAAAGTTTTATTAGACATGTTTTACTTCATTTTTATTTGTAGACGATATGAATTTAAATATTGTCTGCTAAATTGCAATTGAAAACATAACAGGCAAAGAACAATTAAATAAGTAATTGACATTTAATTGAATGTCAGTAATTCTCCTTTTAACATTTAGTAGACGACACGATTTCACTCATGAAAATTTGGTAAAAACATTATTTCTACCAAAAAGTTTGTCTTAATATTTTAATTGTTAAAAAAATTCATGTCAACCAAAATAAAACAAAATGTTAAAAAGGGTTAAATTCTCTAAATATATCAGTTACATGCAGTAGATGAAAAGGCATGGATTCAAGTAAATTCTATAAATACTGTATATCATTTACATGCAGTAGATGAAAAGGCATGGATTCAAGAACACTTCTTACCAGGGGCCATCGTCAATAATGCTCGAAGCACTGCCTCTTCCTGATAGGTCATTCCAAGGCCATGCACCCTCTCAGAGTACTTTATGCGCTGATATATAAGATCGCAAGGTAAAATGCCATCGATTTCCTTAAGGTGAAACTCCCGCCCCCAGGGGGTGATAAGGATCTGAGTCTTCTGGTCAAAGTTCAACATCATCTGGCGGTAACTTGAAAGGATTGAAGATTCCACTCGGGAAGCTGAAAACAAGAAATACTGCTTATATGGGCACACTAGAACTCAATTGGTCATAGTCGGCTCGAGTACTCCTTAAAAGTAACTTTGGTTCTCTTATGCAGACTAAAATATTTCCTGGGTATAAAAAAAAACATCCTTAAAGGCACATGGCCATACTCTGAGATACTTATGAGAATATTTAAGTAGTACCTAGGACAACAATGATGATTCAGGCCATAACAGACCCATTCTCAAAGGCCTAGCTTAAACTGTCTTTATTTACCCTCCTACCCTGATTGGAGGGGAAGTTGTTAGAAGAAAAAGTTAATGGCAAACACACACCAACAGGCTGAACTTAGTACCTGAGATTATATTCCAATTTGCATAAGCCTTTGAGTCTGCACAGGCTAATCAGGAACCACAATTTCCGCATACACTAGATTTAGGTTTGTAAGAGACCTCCTTTTAAACTAAAACTTCCATAAAAGCGAAAAGTGTCTTTCCTGATAAGCCTTGGCAGACTGCACATGCTACTCTGGGATGAAACTTTACGCACATGCATTAAGCCCAGTTTTCCATAAACAAGGTTCAAATGTTTACTTCTTAACTTTGTACAATATTTACCTTTAATGAGGCTTGCTTGATCATCCAGTGACAGGTCTCTGAAGCCCGGAATAGATTTAGCGAAGGCTACAAGAAACGCTATACGTTTCTGGAAGAAATTCAAGGCACATTCTATCTCCTCGTTTCTCCCATCAATTTCTATTCCTGAAAATGCACAGAAGCAAACTCTGCTTGAAGTTTGTCACCCTGGTGACAAATGCAGAATGCTGTTATATGAAGCAAGGTTTAAAACATAGAGGATATTTGTTGGATTTAATGGAATATTGATTTTAATTCACAAGTGATAATAGAAAATGAAATTTTCACCAGCACTGCAGCCATGAGTGAAAAAATATTTTTTCTATGATCAGAGTGAATTATAATCGATATTCCACCGAATCCAACAACTTTTGTTTTTATTTTATGCTTACAATAATTCTTTTTGTATTTTTGCCATTCTGGACAATATAATTCCCCATTGGACACCCTGTAATGTGATTACATGTATGTTCAAAGGAAGCTTATCTGTATGTTTTTATAAACATTCAATGCCGTTGGTAACATTTTGGGGTCATAATGGGGAAATCAAAGATATCTTAAAATAGTTTCGGTCAAACAATGAAAATTATCAATAATTACACTGTTATTTTTCACTGTTTGAAACAGTGAAATAGCAGTTTTAATTCACTGATATTTCTCTATAAACCATCGGAAAGCATAAAATAAATCAAAATCATTTATAATTGTCAGCATAAAATCAATGTCTATTCTTGAAAATGCACAGAAGCAAACTCTGCTTGAAGGTCATCACCCTGGTGACAAATACAGAATGCTGTAATATGAAGCAAGGTTTAATATATAGAGGATATTTGGTGGAATATCGACTTAAACTCACGAGTGATCATAGAAAATGATATTTTCACCAGCGGCACAGCCACGAGTGAAAATATATTTGATCTATGATCACAAGTGAATTATAATCGAAAAACAGTGTCTTTATGTTGCCAAAAATTTGCTCATAATATCGTAATAATTATTGTCTTAACCCTAGTTATAAATTTATTACATAATATCTTACTTTTACTGTGTTTTAGTATTGTAGCCGGTATTGTTTTATTGCTTAAGTTTCTTTCCAGCATTTTTATTTATATCACACAATTTTAGATTATTAATCCTTTAATTAATGCTGCATAATAGATCTAGTATCAATCACTCTTATATTTTATCAATTTTATGTACATATATATATAATTTGTACAACGACATTGAATATAATTATATAAATAGGCATTTTATCAAATTAACAAGTTTCAAGTTTTCAAATTTTGTGCTTTAAATACAATAACTACTTTATGGACATATACATTTGTGGTTTTCTGTTTTTGAAAAACAGGGTTTTTCACTGTCAGTAGCCAATATGTTTGTGACAAGTTTTTGGAAATGAATGGGCTGAAGTGACAGTAACAGGCCCTGTAATGATTATTCCCCAACATTGGTTTCTACGGTCAATTGTTCCTATGCAGATTTTGATCCAATATCCAGGCTGTCAAAATATCGTAGGAACCATTGTCCGTGTTGTCAGAAATTACGTAGGAACAAATGTCTGCCTGTGTAGAAATTAGCAAAGGAACCATGATACGTAGGAACCAGTGATATTGTTTAAAATATGACACATGGATTAGCCAATCAATTATTATCCAGTAATTGTAAACAGATTAGTGAAACTGAATTACCCTTAACAAGTGTTTAAAGTATATAAGTCAATTTCCAACTAGTCTGACTCAATTACAATCATTGCTAAACGGATGAAAATCACACCTTAATTGGTGTAAATAAGAGAAGGTATGAATATGATATTTTGCTTTTAATTACTTTTAAAATATAACTGATATTGACAACATGCACTGTTAATGAATACCTGTAGCTTTGAAGAACTCCATGAATTCTACATTTTAAATAGCATTGAATACCAGCAGCTTTGAAGAACTCCATGAATTCTGCATTTTAAATAGCGTTGAATACCTGCAGCTTTGAATAACTCCATGAATTCTGCACATAAAATAGAATTGAATACCTGTAGCTTTGAAGAACTCCATGAATTATATACATGAAATGGCATTGAATACCTGTAGCTTTGAAGAACTCCATGAATTCTACCCGTGAAATGGCATTGAATACCTGTAGCTTTGAAGAACTCCATGAATTATGCATGTGAAATAGCATTGAATACCTGTAACTTTGAAAAACTCCATGAATTCTATACATGAAATGGCATTGAATACCTGTAGCTTTGAAGAACTCCATGAATTCTACCCGTGAAATGGCATTGAATACCTGTAGCTTTGAAGAACTCCATGAATTATGCATGTGAAATAGCATTGAATACCTGTCACTTTGAAAAACTCCATGAATTCTATACATGAAATGGCATTGAATACCTGTAGCTTTGAAGAACTCCATGAATTCTGCATGTGAAATAGCATTGAATACCTGTAGCTTTGAAGAACTCCATGAATTCTATACATGAAATGGCATTGAATACCTGTAGCTTTGAAGAACTCCATGAATTCTGCATGTGAAATGGCATAAATTACCTGCAGCTTTGAAGAACTCCATGAATTCTGCACGTGAAATAGCATTGAATACCTGTAGCTTTGAAGAACTCAATGAGTTCTCCACTTGAAATCGCATTAAATACCTGTAGCTTCTAAGAACTCCATGAATTTTGCATGCAAAATAGCATTGAATACCTGTAGCTTTGAAGAACTCCATGAATTCTTCATGTGAAATAGCATTGAATACCTGTAGCAGTGAAGAACTCCATGAATACTGCACATGAAATAGCATTGAATACATGTAGCTTTAAAGATATCAGTGAATTCTATACATGAAATGGCAATGAATACCTGTAGCTTTCTAAACATAAAATAGCATTCAATACCTGTAGCTTTGAAGAAGTCCATGAATTCTATACATGAAATGGCATTGAATACCTGTAGCTTTAAAGAACTCCATGAATTCTACCCGTGAAATGGCATTGAAAACCTGTAGCTTTGAAGAACTCCATGAGTTATGCATGAGAAATAGCATTGAATACCTGTAGCTTTGAAAAACTCCATGAATTCTATACATGAAATGGAATTGAATACCTGTAGCTTTGAAGAACTCCATGAATTCTGCACGTGAAATAGCATTGAATACCTGTAGCTTTGAAGAACTCCATGAATTCTATACATGAAATGGCATTGAATACCTGTAGCTTTGAAGAATTCCATGAATTCTGCATGTGAAATGGCATTAATTACCTGCAGCTTTGAAGAACTCCATGAATTCTGCACGTGAAATAGCATTGAATACCTGTAGCTTTGAAGAACTCAATGAGTTCTGCACGTGAAATGTCATTAAATACCTGTAGCTTTGAAGAACTCCATGAATTCTGCATGCAAAATAGCATTGAATACCAGTAGCTTTGAAGAACTCCATGAATTCTACATGTGAAATAGCATTGAATACCTGTAGCAGTGAAGAACTCCATGAATTCTGCACATGAAATAGCATTGAATACCTGTAACTTTAAAGATATCCGTGAATTCTATACATGAAATGGCATCTAATACCTGTAGCTTTGAAGAACTCCATGAATTCTGCACGTGAAATGGCATTAAATACCTGTAGCTTCGAAGAACTCCATGAATTCTGCACGTGAAATTGCTTTAAATACATGAAGCTTTGAAGAACTCCATGAATTCTGCATGTCGAATAGCATTTAATACCTGTAGCTTTGAAGAATTCCATGAATTCTGCACGTGAAATAGCATTGAATACCTGTAGCTTTGAAGAACACCATGAATTCAGCAAGTGAAACAGCATTGAATACCTGTAGCTTTGAAGAACTCCATGAATTCTGCATGTGAAATGGCATTAAATACCTGTAGCTTTGAAGAACGTCATGAATTCTGCATGTGAAATAGCATTAATTATCTGTAGCTTTGAAGAACTCCATGAATTCTGCACATGAAATGGCATTAAATACCTGTAGCTTTGAAGAACGTCATGAAATATGCATGCCAAATAGCATTAAATACCTGAAGCTTTGAAGAACTCCATGAATTCTGCACGTGAAATGGCATTGAATACCATAAGCTTTGAAGAACTCCATGAATTCTGAATGTGAAATAGCATTGAATACCTGTAGCTTTAAAGAACTCTACAAATTCTGCATGTGAAATAGCATTGAATACCTGTAGCTTTGAAGAACTCCATGAATTCTATACATGAAATGGCATTGAATACCTGTAGCTTTGCAGAACTCCATGAATTCAGCATGTGAAATGGCATTAATAACCTGCAGCTTTGAAGAACTCCATGAATTCTGCACGTGAAATAGCATTGAATACCTGTAGCTTTGAAGAACTCAATGAGTTCTCCACTTGAAATCGCATTAAATACCTGTAGCTTCTAAGAACTCCATGAATTTTGCATGCAAAATAGCATTGAATACCTGAAGCTTTGAAGAACTCCATGAATTCTTCATGTGAAATAGCATTGAATATCTGTAGCAGTGAAGAACTCCATGAATACTGCACATGAAATAGCATTGAATACCTGTAGCTTTAAAGATATCAGTGAATTCTATACATGAAATGGCAATGAATACCTGTAGCTTTCTAAACATAAAATAGCATTCAATACCTGTAGCTTTGAAGAAGTTCATGAATTCTATACATGAAATGGCATTGAATACCTGTGGCTTTAAAGAACTCCATGAATTCTACCCGTGAAATGGCATTGAAAACGTGTAGCTTTGAAGAACTCCATGAGTTACGCATGTGAAATAGCATTGAATACCTGTAGCTTTGAAAAACTCCATGAATTCTGCACGTGAAATGGCATTGAATACCTGTAGCTTTGAAGAACTCCATGAATTCTGCACATGAAATGGCATTGAATACCTGTAGCTTTGAAGAACTCCATGAATTCTGCACGTGAAATAGCATTGAATACCTGTAGCTTTGAAGAACTCCATGAATTCTATACATGAAATGGCATTGAATACCTGTAGCTTTGAATAATTCCATGAATTCTGCATGTGAAATGGCATTAATTACCTGCAGCTTTGAAGAAAACTCCATGAATTCTGCACGTGAAATAGCATTGAATACCTGTAGCTTTGAAGAACTCAATGAGTTCTGCACGTGAAATGGCATTAAATACCTGTAGCTTTGAAGAACTCCATGAATTCTGCATGCAAAATAGCATTGAATACCAGTAGCTTTGAAGAACTCCATGAATTCTGCATGTGAAATAGCATTGAATACCTGTAGCTTTAAAGATATCAGTGAATTCTATACATGAAATGGCAATGAATACCTGTAGCTTTCTAAACATAAAATAGCATTCAATACCTGTAGCTTTGAAGAAGTTCATGAATTCTATACATGAAATGGCATTGAATACCTGTGGCTTTAAAGAACTCCATGAATTCTACCCGTGAAATGGCATTGAAAACCTGTAGCTTTGAAGAACTCCATGAGTTACGCATGTGAAATAGCATTGAATACCTGTATCTTTGAAAAACTCCATGAATTCTATACATGAAATGGCATTGAATACCTGTAGCTTTGAAGAACTCCATGAATTCTGCACGTGAAATAGCATTGAATACCTGTAGCTTTGAAGAACTCCATGAATTCTATACATGAAATGGCATTGAATACCTGTAGCTTTGAAGAATTCCATGAATTCTGCATGTGAAATGGCATTAATTACCTGCAGCTTTGAAGAACTCCATGAATTCTGCACGTGAAATAGAATTGAATACCTGTAGCTTTGAAGAACTCAATGAGTTCTGCACGTGAAATGGCATTAAATACCTGTAGCTTTGAAGAACTCCATGAATTCTGCATGCAAAATAGCATTGAATACCAGTAGCTTTGAAGAACTCCATGAATTCTACATGTGAAATAGCATTGAATACCTGTAGCAGTGAAGAACTCCATGAATTCTGCACATGAAATAGCATTGAATACCTGTAACTTTAAAGATATCCGTGAATTCTATACATGAAATGGCATTGAATACCTGTAGCTTTGGAGAACTCCATGAATTCTGCACGTGAAATGGCATTAAATACCTGTAGCTTCGAAGAACTCCATGAATTCTGCACGTGAAATTGCTTTAAATACATGTAGCTTTGAAGAACTCCATGAATTCTGCATGTCGAATAGCATTCAATACCTGTAGCTTTGAAGAATTCCATGAATTCTGCACGTGAAATAGCATTGAATACCTGTAGCTTTGAAGAACACCATGAATTAAGCACGTGAAACAGCATTGAATACCTGAAGCTTTGAAGAACTCCATGAATTCTGCATGTGAAATGGCATTAAATACCTGTAGCTTTGAAGAACTCAATGAATTCTGCGCATGAAATGGCATTGAATACCTGTAGCTTTGAAGAACTCCATGACTTCTGCACGTGAATTGGCATTAAATACCTGTAGCTTTGAAGAACGTCATGAATTCTGCATGTGAAATAGCATTGAATATCTGTAGCTTTGAAGAACTCCATGAATTCTGCACATGAAATGGCATTAAATACCTGTAGCTTTGAAGAACGTCATGAAATATGCATGCCAAATAGCATTAAATACCTGAAGCTTTGAAGAACTCCATGAATTCTGCACGTGAAATGGCATTGAATACCATAAGCTTTGAAGAACTCCATGAATTCTGCATGTAAAATAGCATTGAATACCTGTAGCTTTGAAGAACTCCATGAATTTTGCACATGAAATAACATTGAATACCTGTAGCTTTGAAGAACTCCATGAATTCTGCACATGAAATACCTGTAGCTTTGAAAAACTCCGTGAATTCTTTACGTGAAATGGCATTGAATACAAGTAGCTTTGAAGAACTCCATGAACTCTGCGTGTGAAATAGCATTGAATACCTGCAGCTTTTAATAAATCCATGAATTTTTCACGTGAAATTGCATTAAATACATGTAGCTTTGAAGAACTCCATGAATTCTGCATGTCGAATAGCATTAAATACCTGTAGCTTTGAAGAATTCCATGAATTCTGCACGTGAAATGGAATTAAATAACTGTAGCTTTGAAGAACTTCATGAATTCTGCATGCCAAATAGCATTAAATACCTGTAGCTTTTAAGAACTCCATGAATTCTGCACGTGAAAAAGCATTGAATACCTGTAGCTTTGAAGAACTCCATGAATTCTGCACATGAAATAGCATTGAATACCTGTTGCTTTGAAGAACTCCATGCGATACGCATGTGAAATAGCATAGATAACCTGTAGCTTTAAAGGACTCCATAAATTGTGCACATGAAATAGCAATGAATACCTGTAGCTTTGAAGAACTCCATGAATTCTGCACATGAAATGGCATTAAATACCTGTAGCTTTGAAGAATTCCATGAATTCTGCATGTGAAATGGCATTAAATACCTGTAGTTTTGAAGAACGTCATGAATTATGCATGCCAAAAGGCATTAAATTTCTGTAGCTTTGAAGAACTCCATGAATTCTGCATGTGAAATTGCATAGAATACCTTTAGCTTTGAAGAACTCCATGAATTCTGAATGTGAAATAGCATTGAATGCCTGTAGCTTTGAAGAACTCTACAAATTCTGCATGTGTAATAGCATTGAATACCTGTAGCTTTGAAGAACTCCATGAATTCTGCATGTTAAAGGGCATTTAATACCTGTAGCTTTGAAATACTCCATGAATTCTGCACATGAAATGGCATTAAATACCTGTAGCTTTGAAGAACTCCATGAATTCTGCAAGTGATATGGCATTAAATACCTGTAGCTTTGAAGAACTCCATGAATTCTGCACGTGAAATGGCATTTAATACCTGTAGCTTTGAAGAACACCATGAATTCTGCATGTGAAATGGCATTCAATACCTGTAGCATTGAAGAACTCCATGAATTCTTCACATGAAATGGCATTAAATACCTGTAGCTTTGAAGAACTCCATGAATTCTGCACGAGAAATGGCATTAAATACATGTAGCTTTGAAGAACTCCATAATTCTGCATGTCAAAAAGCATTAAATACCTGTAGCTTTGAAGAATTCCATGAATTCTGCACGTGAAATGGCATTAAATACCTGTAGCTTTGAAAGACTTCATGAATTCTGCATGCTAAATAGCATTAAATACCTGTAGCTTTGAAGAACTCCATGAATTCTGCACATGAAATAACATTGAATACCTGTAGCTTTGAAGAACTCCATGAATTCTGCACATGAAATGGAATTAGATACCTGTAGCTTTGAAGAACTCCATGAATTCTTCACGTGAAATGGCATGAATACCAGTAGCTTTGAAGAACTCCATGAACTCTGCATGTGAAATAGCATTGAATACCTGCAGCTTTGAATAAATCCATGAATTCTGCACATGAAATAGCATTGAACACCTGTAGCTTTGAAGAACTCCATGAATTCAGCACATGAAACAGCATTGAATACCTGTAGCTCTGAGGAACTCCATGCATTACACATGTGAAATAGCATAGATAACCTGTAGCTTTAAAGCACTCCATGAATTGTGCACATGAAATAGCATTGAATACCTGTAGCTTTGAAGAACTTCATGAATTCTGTAAATGAAATAGCATTGAATACCTGTAGCTTTGAAGAACTCCATGAATTCAGCACGTGAAACAGCATTGAATACCTGTAACTTTGAAGAACTCCATGAATTCAGCACATGAAACAGCATTGAATACCTGTAGCTTTGAAGAAGTCCATGAATTCTGCACATGAAATAGCATTGAATACCTGTAGCTTTGAAGAACTCCATGAATTCTGCACATGAAATAGCATTGAATACCTGTAGCCTTGAAGAACTCCATGAATTCAGCACATGAAACAGCATTGAATACCTGTAGCTTTGAAAAACTCCATGCATTAAGCATGTAAAATAGCATAGATAACCTGTAGCTTTAAAGAACTCCATGAATTGTGCACATGAAATGGCATTGAACATTTGTAGCTTTGAAGAACTCCATGAATTCAGCATGTGAACTGGAATTGAATACCTGTAGCTTTGAGAAACCCAATGAATTCTGCACATGAAATGGCATTGAATACCTGTAGCTTTGAAGAACTCCATGAATTCTTCATATGCAATAGCATTGAATACCAGTATCTTTGAAGAACTCCATGAAATCTGCACATGAAATAGCATTGAATACCTGTAGCTTTGAAGAAGTTCATGAATTATTCACATGAAATAGAATTGAATACCTGTAGCTTTGAAGAACTCCGTGAATTCTGCACGTGAAATGGCCCTCATTTCTCCAAACAACTGTGTCTTCAGGTGATACTTTTCCTTAATCATACAAAAAAAAACGTTATAGAATATGATGGTAAAATATTACTGTGAAACTAATCTTTTTTGTCAGACACTAATTTTCTGCCCCTCTTAACCAGGAAATCAGATGTCAAAGTCTCAAGTCTTATATCAGACATAAAAAACAATCTTTGAATTTAAGATAAAACAAAAACGCCAGATTTTATGATTCCATGAAACTTCATGACCATGAAAATAAATAAAGCTACACAATTATTTCCAGGTCAATCATAAAGACTCTTAACATTTCAGTTGACAGATATTTCAAAATTATAATTTAGAAAAAAAAATCACATTTGCACATCTTAACCTAGCAAAATACAAAAACAAGGGACAAAATTGTCACAAAACCAGGTTTTCAATAACAAAAAGTCTGATAAAGGGAGACAACTGCAACTCAAAATGTGCATTGCTTCTGATTGTTCATCACAATTACCCCCCTTGTTTCAAAATCAATCTATCAATCTTTTTTTAGTTATGGCGACCTTGACCTTGGAGATATCTACGTAATTCTTTCGCGCGACACACCATACAATGATGGTGAACAAATGTCCCAAAAATCTGACATTGAATGACATATTTATGGCCTGGACAAGCTCATTTATGGCCATTTTTGACCTTTAAACTCTAAGTGTGACCTTGACCTTGGAGATATCGACGTAATTCTTTCGCGCGACACACCGTCCAATGATGGTGAACAAATGTGAAGTTATGGCCCGGACAAGCTCATTTATGGCCATTTTTGACCTTTGAACTCAAAGTGTGACCTTGAAATTGGAGATATTGATGCAATTCTTTCGCGCGACACACCGTTCTATGATGGTGAACATATGTGCCGAATGATTTTAAAATCTGACAATGAACGACATAGTTATGGCCCGGACAAGCTTGTTCCGCCCGCCCGCCAGTCAGCCCGCCCGCATTCGCCAATCTAATAACCAGTTTTTTCCTTTGGAAAACCTGGTTAACAAAAGGACATGATGGCCCAAAAAAAGCTGAGCTGAGATCAATGTCCAAAAACAATAATATATATGACCTGGTGACCTTTTTATCTACTTTAAGTGACCCAGTTTTAAATATCGCCCTATAGGTGCAAAAAGATACTATGTGCCTTCTAATTTCAATGCCACATAATACTTTTTGCACCAATTGGGCGATAGAGCAAATGACAAGCCTTCACACTATGATGTATTGCTGTTTGGTCACAAGTAAGGTATTTATAGTGTTTAAAGGTTTTCTTAGAGTTGCCCTTGTGACCTAGTTTTTTTTACTTTACATGCTCCGTGCTCAGGCTACATGATTAGTAATTCCAATATATTCCATAGCCGACTATGAGTTTATAAAGTAAATAGTATATTACTGATTAAGATATATAAATATACATTCCTTTAGCGCCAAGTGCTTTTGAAATTAACATTATTAGAAATCAAACTGCTCTTTTCATTGTCAAAAGAATCTTCTTTTTGTCATTAGAACTGATGTCATTGTAAGTCGCCGACTCATAATGGATATGATGTCTGCCTAGCGACCGAGACGTCACAGGTTTGATCTCCACTGTAGAGGGTTCCTTAGATCTACCCAGGTACGGACTCATTAATGTCTCCACTGTAGGGGGTTCCTTAGATCTACCCAGGTATGGACTCATTAATGTCTCCACTATAGGGGGTTCCTTCAATCTACCCAGGTACGGACTCATTAATGTCTCCACTGTAGGGGGTTCCTTAGATCTACCCAGGTACGGACTCATTAATGTCTCCACTGTAGGGAGTTCCTTAAATCTACCCAGGTACAGACTCATTAATGTCTCCACTGTAGGAGGTTCCTTAGATCTACCCAGGTATGGACTCATTAATGTCTCCACTGTAGGGGGTTCCTTAGATCTACCCAGGTACGGACTCATTAATGTCTCCACTGTAGGGGGTTCCTTAGATCTACCCAGGTACGGACTCAGGTTTGATCTCCACTGTAGGGGGTTCCTTAGATCTACCCAGGTACGGACTCATTAATGTCTCCACTGTAGGGGGTTCCTTAAATCTACCCAGGTACGGACTCATTAATGTCTCCACTGTAGGAGGTTCCTTAGATCTACCCAGGTACGGACTCATTAATGTCTCCACTGTAGGGGGTTCCTTAGATCTACCCAGGTACGGACTCATTAATGTCTCCACTGTAGGGGGTTCCTTAAATCTACCCAGGTAGATCATTGTCAAAAGAATCTTCTTTTTGTCATTAGAACTGATGTCATTGTAAGTCGCCGACTCATAATGGATATGGTGTCTGCCTAGCGACCGAGACGTCACAGGTTTGATCTCCACTGTAGGGGGTTCCTTAGATCTACCCAGGTACGGACTCATTAATGTCTCCACTGTAGGGGGTTCCTTAGATCTACCCAGGTATGGACTCATTAATGTTTCCACTGTAGGGGGTTCCTTCAATCTACCCAGGTACGTACTCATTAATGTCTCCACTGTAGGGGGTTCCTTAGATCTACCCAGGTACGGACTCATTAATGTCTCCACTGTAGGGAGTTCCTTAAGTCTACCCAGGTATGGACTCATTAATGTCTCCACTGTAGGGGGTTCCTTAGATCTACCCAGGTACGGACTCATTAATGTCTCCACTGTAGGGGGTTCCTTAGATCTACCCAGGTACGGACTCAGGTTTGATCTCCACTGTAGGGGGTTCCTTAGATCTACCCAGGTACGGACTCATTAATGTCTCCACTGTAGGGGGTTCCTTAAATCTACCCAGGTACGGACTCATTAATGTCTCCACTGTAGGGGGTTCCTTAGATCTACCCAGGTACGGACTCATTAATGTCTCCTTTGTAGGGGGTTCCTTAGATCTACCCAGGTACAGACTCATTAATGTCTCCACTGTAGGGAGTTCCTTAAATCTACCCAGGTACGGACTCATTAATGTCTCCACTGTAGGGGGTTCCTTCGATCTACCCAGGTACGGACTCATTAATGTCTCCACTGTAGGGGGTTCCTTAGATCTACCCAGGAACGGACTCATTAATGTCTCCACTGTAGGGGGTTCCTTAGATCTACCCAGGTACGGACTCAGATTTGATCTCCACTGTAGGGGGTTCCTTAGATCTACCCAGGTACAGACTCATTAATGTCTCCACTGTAGGGGGTTTCTAAGATCTACCAAGGTACGGACTCATTAATGTCTCCACTGTAGGGTGTTCCTTCGATCTACCAAGGTACGGACTCAGGTTTGATCTCCACTGTAGGGGGTTCCTAAGATCTACCCAGGTACAGCTCATTAATGTCTCCACTGTAGGGGGTTCCTTAGATCTACCCAGGTACGGACTCATTAATGTCTCCACTGTAGGGGGTTCCTTAGATCTACCCAGGTACGGACTCATTAATGTCTCCACTGTAGGGGGTTCCTTAGATCTACCCAGGTACGGACTCAGGTTTGATCTCCACTGTAGGGGGCTCCTTAGATCTACCCAGGTACGGACTCATTAATGTCTCCACTGTAGGGGGTTCCTTAGATCTACCCAGGTACGGACTCAGGTTTGATCTCCACTGTAGGGGGTTCCTTAGATCTACCCAGGTACGGACTCATTAATGTCTCCACTGTAGGGGGTTCCTTCGATCTACCCAGGTACGGACTCAGGTTTGATCTCCACTGTAGGGGGTTCCTTAGATCTACCCAGGTACGGACTTATTAATGTCTCCACTGTAGGGGGTTCCTTAGATCTACCCATGTACGGACTCAGGTTTGATCTCCACTGTAGGGGGTTCCTTAGATCTACCCAGGTACGGACTCATTAATGTTTTAATAAGCCTTAGGCTGTTGATGCAATTGAGCTAAAATTAATTGGTTTAAAACTCTATATGCATTGTATTATTTAAGGCTGAAACATACTTATTTATATTACGGTATAAATTATTATAAATATTTATACAAAAATTGATGACACGATATTGACTTACAAGATACTCAGCTTGCCTCTGTCTGACCTGCTCAATTGGCACAGACTGAATGAGCTGTGTAGTACGATGTGCCTCTGTCAGGGTCTTAACAATTGTGTCAATTTCCTACAACATTATCCACAATTGTGCAAATTTCCTACAACATTATCCACAAGTGTGTCAATTTCCTACAAAATGATCCACAATTGTGTCAATTTCCTTCAAAATGATCCAAAGTTGTGTCATTTCCTAAAAAAAAATATTTATAAGTGTCTCAATTTCCTACACAATTATTCACAAGTGTGTCAGTTTCCTACAAAATTATCAAAAATTGTGTCATTTCCTCAAAAAGTATTCACACTTGTCTTGATTTCCTACTCAATTAATCTATTCACAAGTGTGTCAATTTCCTACACAATTATTCACAAATGTGACAATTTCCTACAAAATTATTCACAAATGTGTCAATTTCTTACAGAATTATTCAAAATTTTAATCAAAAAGCGCAGTTTCTGCAAGTGAACAGATAAGATCAGCACTGACACTGAACATTTCAGCAAAACGTAATGTAAAAGATGTTTAGATGGGTTTGTGCAATTAACATCTAAGACATTAAAAAGACCTATAATTTCTAATCAGAAGATTTCATGACGCAAATTTTGTCAATGCAGAGGTTTTCAACATAATTTTTCCAAATAGGCGCAGTACTGGTACTTTTCCCTCTTAAGCAAAAAAGATTGCTGTACCTTCAGTGTTATTCCCATGCGTAAATAATGGGGAATAGTGGTCACACTGGCTGACTCTGATGAGCTCTTCTGTGTTAAACCAGTTGATTGTGAAGAATGTAATTCACTGTCCTTCGACTGTTGGAATGATGAGCTAGAACCCTGAGAGAACTCTGTGGGGCTCGACTGACAACCAGTTCCCTCCCCTGACGCTGAAGATAACATTTTACCTGAAAGGTACATGAGAGAATGGTATCTCAGACACACATACCAAAAACTAGCGAGAGAAAGACCGAAATATAAAGCTGATTGCTGTGCCTTTTATGCTCCTTTTTGCAACTCCGCCCAATTGCCTCCCTGGACTGGGGATACAAAAAGTGAGAAAATACAATGCGTTTTAATTAATGGAATAAACAACAATAAAGCCTTTGTCTAAAAAACCTTCCTTACATTTGTATACCAAAAAAATCCTATGGTGAAGCAAGCTAATTAAAAAATGTACCCAGACTGACTTGATTTTACAATATGCCATTTTTTATGCCCCCCCCCCCAGCAGCTACCCCTAAAATAATATCAGATACGATAGTTTCTCACTCAGCCTTTAATTAAGCTTTAATGGTAATGGTTCACACTTTGGAAACATGACAATGTTCCAAAAAAGTCACTTAGTAAGAGTATTCTTCTTTTTTTGCTATTGTAATTAAGACAGTTCAGAACATTATAGATTGGTAAGTTAAACTTTTTACTGAGATTTAAAAAAACACGAAAATCTGTGAACAAGTCCCTTTAACTATACTTTTGAAAATTACTTTTTACTACTGCTCTCACACTTTTCCCTTTAAAGGCTAAAGGTCTCCATGGCATAGTGGATATTATGTCCACCTAGCCTTCTGGAGGTCATCGGGGGCCTTCCCGATATCTCCCCAAAGACACAATCTACTGGTTCTACCCACTAAGTGGATTCAAGAGCGTTTCAATAAGCCTTGGGCTTTCGATGCAATCAAGCATAAATAAATAGGTTTAACACTAAAATGAAACAAGGACATGGGAAAGATCTAAAGCAAAATATAAAGCCAGGTCCTAAGCCTTGCTTATCCACCCCATCCCAAGTGCCCCTCAGGGGCCGTATTCCAGTAGCTTCTTAAGTTTTCACTTAAGTTAAGAAATTTCTTAAATAAATTTCTTAAGTTAAATTTGAAATGTAAAAAAACAAAACATGAGACGCTTAGTATTTGTCTTTAAGAAATTGCTTTAAGAGTTAAAGGAATTTAACTTAAATTTTAAATATATGAGAAAAAATACACAGAGTTAAGAAATTATTAAGTTTATTAAGCTACCAGAATTTAACTTTAGTGAAATCTTATGTTTAAAGAAACAATGGCGGAGATAAGAAAAAATATTGCGCAATGTTTCAACTTAAGTTACTTTTTAACTTAAGAAGCTACTGGAATACGGCCCCTGGACTGGTTACACAAAGCACAAAAAGTGTGAAAATTCAATGACATTTAAAATTAATTGATATTAAAAAATCTATGGAAATGAAAAGCCTTACTAATGATTTCACACTTTGCCCTTAAAAAGGCTGACATGCTAATTTTCAAACTTGATTTAAACTTACTAATCAAGGACTCCAAACTAGTATTATCAGCAGCTTGTGTAAAGGCGATTTCCAACAGATTTCCCTCATCCATACCCTTCTGCAATTCTATACAATAGCTGGTCCCTGCGATTGGTTCATTCAAATCACTTGACTGGTTTTCTATTATCACCACCTCAACTGTGGAAATTGTCTGGTTCCCATTGGACAGACTGGTTCCCAAATTCTTATTGAGGCTCTTTTCTTGCGCTTCAAGTGTCTTCACCTCTTTGATATTCTTGTTTTTGTGGTTGGTTGTGTAACGGCCGATTTTGATAGCTGGAGAAGAACACATTTCAATTGAACACAACATAAGGGACTATGTCTAGTACCGTACTGAAACATAAATTACACACAGTTTTCAATCCCAAAATTTGATTTTAATAAGTGGTTGAAGGATATTAATTGAAACAAGGCTTTTCTGATTGCTAATTTGTACAAAATTAATTATGATATTACTATTACCCATAATAGACACCATGTTGGCATTTAAAAAATTAAGTGTGCTGTATACATGGATGCACGTATTAATTGGTAAAGATTGTTATGTTTATCTAATGAAATATAGGCTGCTTATGGAATATGAATGTTATTTAATCATTAAGAGATATTTGTAAAATATGTTTGCCCTTGTGACCAACTGGCAGACAAATGCAAAGAAATATAATCCAACTTCTTGGAAGGGGGGGGGCATAGTTACCTGCTTATAAATACTATCTAGCTGTATTAGATAGGGAAAATTATTGTGTTAATATCCAATAACATTTGCGTTTTGAAACGTTCATGTTTATCTACTGAAATACAGGCTGAGAATGGGATATGTGTCATAATGTGTGTTACTATATCAACAAGAGATGTTGGTAAAACATGTGTGCCCCTGTGACCAACTAGCGGACTAATGCAACTAAATATACTCCCACTACTTCTAAGGGGACATAATTACTGGTTTATAAACAGTTATCAAGCAGTATTTGTGATGGATTATAATTTTACAAATATTGAATAACAATTGTAATTTGAAATATAAAAAAAGCTTTTTATAATAAAACAGTAACCCATATTCAGTGACCTGACTGTCTGAACTATTCTGTCTTAAGGTACACTATGTACTATACTTTATAATATACTATATTATACTGGGGGTAGGTTTGGTTTGAGTCAAATAAATGAGACCTTCAAAACAAACTTAAGCTTTGATTTTACATTGAAACCTTATTGCAAATAAAAAAGAAGCTTTACAGTCAACCACTAGTCCAGGGTCTATAAAATGTGATAGTATTGGCCAGCTGCTAAATTCTCTTCATGTCGACAATATTCTACATATCAAAAATCAGTGTGACAAACGAGGTTCCCGAAAAGAGAAAGCATAGTGTCATCAGGCTTTTTCGTGGAGTATCTATGGATTCATTAAACAGACCCATTCCCAAAGTGCAAAAAAGAATTGAAAGAAAGTTACAACGTTGAATTTTTTTAAGAAGTGACTAAGGATAATACTATATCCCAATTTTATTTCCATTAGATATAACAAAGAATATAGCTATCATTTATATGATTTGTTATAATTATAATTATTATAAAGAGTTATATAAAATTCATTTTTTCCCATATCAGTGTACTTTTGTTTCGAAAAAATTCCCAATACGAAAATTGCATTTTGGTGAAAATGACCAGAAAAAGACCTTAGAGAACACTACTTGTCATAAAAATTTCAAACCATTTTGTGACATCCCCATCATTAGACATCTTTCATATCTACACGCTGGGCAGCCATTTTTGTATGGCCCTTGCTTCCACATTTCCTGTTCCCCCTTCTGACATTTGCACTGGTAGTTGACCTCTTTCTTTTTTAGCGTGCGGCGAAAGAAAGCCTTTAAGAAAGCAAAATAAATATAATGTAAAATCATTTATAATATTCACCGGCATCAAATTTTGTGGTAATTAAAAAGAATATTTTTTGTGAACACGTTTTTTCGTTGATTTCTGGAAATAATAAAGAGGCCATTCTCAGATATATTTATGTTACACCAAGGATTTCAGTAGATTATGTAAACCAGTAGTCAAAAATTGACCCAAGGTCTCAAAATAATGAGGGGTCAAACTAAAAATCATAATGGTCAAAATACTGAAGTAACTTGAAATGTTCCTAAATGCATGTTTAAGGTTTTGTTATAACTTATTTATCATAATAATGAAAAACATTTTCACAAAAATTTTATTATTTCCATAAATGATCATTTCGGGTCATTTTTCAAGTTGGATTGTGGAAAACAAATGTGTCAAAATGATGTAAGGCTAATTTTGTGCAGGAGTCAAAAATGAGAAAATTGCAACTTGCATTGCATCAAAATGCAGGATACTGCTTCAATTGAAATCACTGAAACCTAGTGGACTGGTCAACCAATGAGATCAACAAAAGTTCACGTCCCAGTATTAATAATGATTTTACAGTAATTTAAAGAGAACCTAATGCCCGGGTTTAGAAAGCTTGAGTCTAAAATACTTGCAAACTGTATAATTTTTTTGTCAATTTAAGTCCACAAGTGGACATAAATGTGATATTGTTTCATATTTAAATACGCTGTATACAGATTTTTAAAAATTTAAGATTGATAATGTATCAGAATTAAAACTTTGTTATTTCATTGAAAAAACTTTTTCCTATGCAGCAATTGTTTTTCCCAATTGGGAAAAGTACCAGTACCAGCCCTATTGAGAAAAGATTGTGTGCAAAACCCTGAAATTGGGAAAATTCAGGTTCAAGTCTTCACATTGGAAATTGGTGTATTTTATATTTTGCTAACAAATACTTAAAAATTGATATAAACTAAGTGATGGCAAGTAATCAATATTATAAATACTAAGGTTCAAGCCATGGAGCTTCATTATAGGGAAACTAACTTAATGGTGCATTTTATTTTATTTATTTATTTTCTTTCTGAAAACCTCTATTTGGGAATTTTTCTGACAGAAATTGGGAAATTTGACTTTTCTGGTACTTTATAATGAAGGAAAAAATTGCTGACTACCAGTATATAAGAAAACAAGCAAATGATACTTTGTTTGATAAGTACATTACCAAATGTAAAATTAGTGTTTTGCAAAATGTATGGTACTTTCATATATAAGATATTAGTGGACCATTTTATAAATTATTGTTTGAAGCTAATAGCTTCATGTTTATAAACCATTTATATTTAAACTATTGTAGTTATAAAAACACTTGCATCTTTTTAATAAAATAAATATCATTTCTGAGGCAAAACTTATCAATACAAAATTCTATAAATCATATGATTGTTAAAAGATTTATAGAAACATTAAAACATAGTACCTTGCATGGCTCACAGGTATTGGTCCCATAGTGATAGCCTGATGACTTTTCATCACATATCTTACATGGAGGCAGAATGGCCTCAGGTGGGGGGTCAGGATTCTTCACCCGATTTCTTTTACGTTTGATTTTAGGCTGCAAATCAGATGGTTGTGGATTGCTGCCAATAACCAGTTCCCCTTCCTGTAGTGTTGGCTGACAACGCTGCACAACCTTTAAGGCCGAGGTCAACTCTTCACCGATAATTTCGCTGTCAGTGGAACGATTCACTTTGGAAAGCCAGGAGGAATGTAAATTGTCTGTTATGTCAAGATTAATATGAGGGTTGATGTCTTCATTAGAATTATCAGACCCCATTAAATCCTTGCTTCGCACTTCATTGGAGGTGATGGTGGGAAACGTTTCCATCTCCTCGACAAAACGGTGAATTCCATCTTCAGAAGTGAGCAGGTCATTTTTCGCTGCCACTAAAGACGTCATGTTGTCGGCATGGCAACTGGGCTCATGTAAAACTGTTACCTTCTGGTGAACATTATCTGCATCATTCAGGTCCACTGGTTTTGGTCCCAAAGGAAGTGGGGATGCATACAGGAGAGCTTGCTCAATAATGTGCGATAAATCGGAATCCATCCTAAACGGCTGAATGCCTAAACATATATAGTAAACTGTGTATGAATAAAATGCATGGTAATGATGACAATAATAAGATGTTTTTAAAGAGATTCAAAGATGTAACATTTGAAAGTTCACAGAATAAGAGTTTCACAGCTTCTGTATTCATTACTTCAGCTAGACTTTAATAGGTCGGTGTAATGGATAAGGTGTCTGCCAAGCGACCGGGTCAGTGGTCATGGGTTCGATCCCCACTGTGGGAGCGTTCTTTAGATTTCCCCAAAAGACACCAAGTACTGGTTTTAGGCCCAGGAAACAGACTCGAGAGTGTTTCAATAAGCCTGAGGCTTTCGATGCAATCGAGCTAAAATAAATATGTTTAAACTAAAAAGATTGGCACAGCACCCATTCTTCCCCGTCTGACCCCAACTCTTTCCTTTTTTCTGATAACATTATTATACCGCAGATTTTATTTGAAGTTTCAATAAATTAACTAATTGTTGACAGTGTAACTAGTTTTGTTTTAGTTACAGAAACTATAATTTCTTTTAAAATGCATGTAATATGAAATATATTTGTGTAACACATGCTATATTGAACATATTATGCCAAAGCAATAATATGAGCCTATCGCTAAAGTGCCCTTTTGAAGAAAGAGTGCGCTACTCAAATCCCAGCTGAAATTGAGCATTGTTATTTCTGATACTAGTCAATCATTGCATAAGAAATTAGCTGAAATAATTCGCGTTCAGAATAAAGTCTGCCAAATCAAAATCATCAAAAGACTCTAGGGCGGCAATTTATATTGACTACATAAGAAATGTGAGAAGATCCAACTAAGACTGAAAACACCGGTATCTGAGTCTGAGATTATCTTCGAAAATCTATCTATCTATACTGTCTAACTCCCCTTGCGGGTATTATTGACAGGTGCGCAGTCAGTGCAAGATAAAAGTGTTAAAAGTGAATAAGTGAGAAAGATAAAAGTATGTTCGATCAATCATGCATGGTGAAGTGATTTAAAGTTAAAGCTGATAAAAACATGTCTCTCAGAGTTCAAGGGGCAGAAGGGGAAAGCAGGGACCGCTTAAACTCTTCAAGATCAGGATGTAATACTGTAGTGGCAGGGAGGTTGTTCCACATCACAATAGCACTTGGGAAAAATGAAAACTTATAATAATCTGCAGTGGTATGTGGATCTGTCTGAAAGAGAGGGGCCGGGTGCATGTAACGAGTGAATCTGGTGGGTCGCTCGATATATGATGGTAGTGGCACGGCTACTAAACCTTCAACAATTTTGAAAAAGATTATTAATTTAGTGTCATTTCGTCTGTCTTGTAGGGTCTGCCAATCAAGTTCCTGTTGTTTGGAGGTGACACTGTCATATGGAGAAAAATTGTTTGACCCAGCGGACTGCTCGACGCTGTACATTTTCAATTTTTTGTATATTTTGTAAAGTGTAAATGATTGACATTGTCGGAAAGAATTCTGTTAATTGCTGCCAGAATTCGTTCATATATTGCATAATAGCTCCAAAACACTACCTCTTCCGTTATTTTTCCGAAATGTGGCGCCCGACCAGGTTTGTTATTATGTTCTTGCTTTTAACCTTAAAGGTAGGAACAAAATGTCTGTACCACGTGATATTAGTTTCCAACACGTGACTACACTTGCACAATGTGGAAGCGTATTCACTGGTATTGGTTTTACCCGTAACACGGGCTATTTATGCAAGGCAATATTTATGTCATAACCGGTATGTTGACACAACAAGGTTTTCCTCACTTGCACTTAGTCAAAGAGAAACTTTATAGTTGCTAATATCGACGGTGTCATAGCATTACAAGTTAAAAAAACAATCGATCATTTGAACGAAAAAAAGAAGTTCGCTTTTCCGTCTTTAATTTTATTTATCTTATTAAATCCAGAAAATCATCACATTTTACTTTTTGAGTTTTGGAAAATTTAAGTTCTGACTCCTGACTGGAATTTCTTGTTCCACGTAAATATTCAGCTATGATAGTCTAAATAGATATTAACAATACACATTGATAACTCTGTTCCGGGGAACATAGCACACCTAATATTGAAGTTTTTTCCCCCCAAGACATGACAGACAATGAAAACAGCACAAAAGTAAAATATCAAAGATTGGCAACAGACAGCTCTGACCAGGCACCAAAATCTGCAACAATGGCACGCTCATCGCTGTATGCAGCTTGTAGAATCATACTTTATCTGATGAAACTAGTCATCGTGCGATTCTGGAAACTGTGCATGTCATCGTGTCTGATTATCCTGCTGCTTTTCTGGTTCTACGGTGGGGCCGTGTCTCTCATGTTCCTGATGTTTTCTGTCTTTGGTAAGTCCCTATGACTCAATAGGTTGTTTTCTGCTCCGGTACTACTTAAAAGTAACTCGGTTACTTTTAAGTATACTTATAAGTATTTACCCCGGTTACAGAAAGTACCCTGAAAGGCTACCTGCGATACCTCTGGTACTTTTTAGTATATTTTTGTATCCCGGGCTCTTTGTATTATACTTTCTAGTACCCAGGTTGCATTAAATAGTACCCAAGTCTACAATGACATATTGAAAGTCACTAAGTGTATATCAGGGCTTCATTCCAGAAACAGTGTTTTAAATATTCTGTAAAGTCAAGAACAGCAACATTGGATTGACAAACATGTATTGTCAAGTCTTCAGAAAGCTGGGACTTAAGTTTCTGGGGACTTTTAAAGTTGACTTTTGACAATAAAGTAAACTAAGACTTGAGGAGACCAGAATAAAAAATAAACTAACAATAGTTCCCACAAGACTGAGAATTTTGGAAGTGGTCTATATATATGTGTAATTTTTGGTAAACTCATATACATGTATCTTCAATAATATGAATTAAAAAACCCGAAATTCATTTAATTACAAAAAAAGTATGCCGTTTTCCTATATCTTAGTAATACAAAAATAAAAACATGAATGATGCGTTTTTAACAGAGCAACTTAGAATCAGTTCTATGCTCAAACAGGTTTTTGGTAATTAATGTGTTTCTTAAGAAGTATGATAGTAGGAAATGAAATGGAAAAATAAAGCCATAAATTCATGAGTGTGATTCAAATGAGCATCAGCAACTTCCCTACACCTTTGATTTGATAAATTTAACAATTATTGACAACTTACGAGTACCTTGAATATATATATATATATATATATATATATATATATATATATATATATATATATATATATATATATATATATATATATATATATATGAAAACAGTGATTTTTTGTTGAATTTAATATCTTTTCATTGTAGGACTGTTTTACTACGCACAGGATATGGTCCTATACTACCCCAACCAGCCCCCAAATTCTCGCCTCTTTGTTCCGCAACCAGATCCTTCCAAACTTCCGTATGAGAATGTGTTTGTGAAAACAAGAGATGGAGTGAATTTAAACATGTACTTCATAAAACAGCAGGTGAGCAAATACAGGTTTAAACATCTATAATTACAATAATTATAGATAAAAGATACCTGGTATTTTGATAAAAGTAATTATTGAATACAGATCCTTTTTTTGTCACAAATTCATGTTGTCTTGAACACATTCAAGAAACAATATCCGCAACTCCATGTAGTGTCATTGGTTTCTGTATATATACAACTAGTGTCATTGGTTTCTGTATATCTACAACTATTGTCATTGGTTTCTGTATATCTACAACTATTGTCATTGGTTTCTGTATATCTACAACTATTGTCATTGGTTTCTGTATATCAACAACTAGTGTCATTGGTTTCTGTATATCTACAACTAGTGTCATTGGTTTCTGTTTATCTACAACTAGTGTCATTGGTTTCTGTATATCTACAACTAGTGTCATTGGTTTCTGTATATCTACAACTATTGTCATTGGTTTCTGTATATCTACCACTATTGTCATTGGTTTCTGTATATCTACAACTATTGTCATTGGTTTCTGTATATCTACAACTATTGTCATTGGTTTCTGTATATCTACAACTATTGTCATTGGTTCCTGTATATCTACAACTATTGTCATTGGTTTCTGTATATCTACAACTATTGTCATTGGTTCCTGTATATCTGCAACTAGTGTCATTGGTTCCTGTATATCTGCAACTAGTTAGTTAGATAGTTTTATTTGTGTATACATGTCAAGCATTTTACAGTTCAATATAATCAATGCATTACAATATCGTAACATGTTTAGTACAAATACAAATACTTCGATATAGCTAACATTGTAGTTTCAAGTGTAAATGATGCCTTTTATCACAGATCTAACTTATATAACGGCATGATGTATACCGGTACACAGGATAACCCGTAAAGCCTAGACATGTAAACATGAATAAGCTTATTTCCAACGGGGTCCCTGGATTTTGTTAAACAGGTCTTATAAGTGACTATAAATATATAGTTTGTTTCATTTCTTAAGATAAAAACGACAAGATCTTTAAATTATTTCTTTACATATTAAAAAAGTGAGACTTTCAAACGTTGACATGATCATACACAGACTCATACAAATTAGCATAAAAATAAGCAATTTCATAAAATAAAGCAAATCTAAAAGTAAAAATACATGGAATTCTCATCTTCCTTCATTTCATTTAATAGATGTTTCTTAAAAGTAAATTTCGATTTGATGGACTTTATGTTATCAGGTAATGAATTCCAATCCTTAATACCATTGTAGTAAAATGAAGAACTAGTAAAGCCATCAACTTGAGGTACATAAAAATTTAATCTTGATCTATTCCCATATTGATGGACATCTGTACATTTGACAAAATTGTCTTTCATATAGCTCGGGCATTTATTGTAGAAATCACGGATATGGTTAAGTCGAAGTAGCTTGTATCTTTGCTCAATGTTCAATAAACCAAGATCTTCAAAATTCATGACAGTGGTCCCTGTATATCTGCAGCTAGTGTCTTTGGTTCCTTATATCTGCAACTAGTGTCATTGGTTCCTGTATATCTGCAACTAGTGAGTTTGGTTCTTGTAATATTCTATTAGCTTGACTTCTTTCTTGTCAATACAAATGTTAAGTCCTCAATGTCAATTACCGGTATATGTATGCTTCCAAATACCATGTCAACTTGATATTGATAAATTACAGTTATCATACAAACACCTCAGTTTTTTTTATTTATTATTTTTAGCTCGTCTATTTTTTGAAAAAAAATTATGCGCTATTGTCATCACCTTGGCGTCGGCGTCGGCGTCCGGTTAAGTTTTGCGTTTAGGTCCACTTTTCTCAGAAAGTATCAATGCTATTGCATTCAAACTTGGTACACTTACTTACTATCATGAGGGGACTGGGCAGGCAAAGTTAGATAAATCTGGCTTGCATTTTGACAGAATTTTGTGCCCTTTTTATACTTAGAAAATTGAAAATTTTGGTTAAGTTTTGTGTTTAGGTCCATTATATTCCTTAAGTATCAAAGCTATTGCTTTCATACTTGCAACACTTACTAACTATCATAAGGGGACTGTGCAGGCAAAGTTATGTAACTCTGACTGGTATTTCGACAGAATTATGTGCCCTTTTAATACTTAGAAAATTGAAAATTTGGTTAAGTTTTGTGCTTTCATACTTGGAACACTCGCAAACTATCATAAGGGGACAGTAAAAGGACAAGTGCATAACTCTGGTTGTCATTTTTACGGAATTATGGCCCTTTTTTGACTTAGTAACTTTGAATATATGGTTAAATTTTGTGTTTCGATCCACTTTACTTCTTTACTATCAAGGCTATTGCTTTCAAACTTCAAATACTTTCATGCTATCATGAGGTTACTGTACCTGGCAAGTTGAATTTTACCTTGACCTTTGAATGACCTTGACTCTCAAGGTCAAATTATTAAATTTTGCTAAAATTGCCATGACTTCTTTATTTATGATTAGATTTGATTTATACTTTGACAAAATTACTCTTACCTGACATACCACAATATACTCCACCCAAACCATCCCCCGGGCCCTCCCCCCCCCCCGAATTTTTTTTAGATCATCTCACAAATGACCACCACACCCTCACACTATACCCCCCACCCCACCCCCCCACCCCCAATTTTTTTTTTTTGAAACGGTTAAAAACACAAATATTTATTTTTATTATTTTATGTTTGAAATACCGTCCAACCATCGCACCCAAGAATCCCAACCCCCCCCCCTCCCTTCCCCCATCCGAATCCCCCCCCCCAATTTTTTTTTTTTTTTTTTTAAGATCATCTCACAAATGACCACCACACCCTCACACTATACCCCCCCACCCCACCCCCCCCAAATTTCATTTTTTTTTTAAACGGTTAAAAAACACAAATATTTATTTTTATTATTTTATGTTTGAAATACCGTCCAACCATCGCACCCAAGAATCCCCCCACCCACCCCCACCCACCCCCCCCCCCCAATTTTTTTAATTTTTTTACATTTTTTTCGCATTTTTGGACAATAATGTAATAAATGTCCACACACCCACACTATACACCCCTCTTCACTCCACCCCTCCCTCCTTTGTGATTGAAAATGAGAGTCCCTTCACCTTTAAAAAGAAAATAGATGAGCGGTCTGCACCCGCAAGGCGGTGCTCTTGTTTTTACTTTGGAATTTGAACAGGCATTTGGGAAAATAAACTTTTTGAGGTTAAAACACATCATATTCTAAATTCATTTTTGTGTTCACAAATTAAGTACTGGCATGTTAAAAAACAAACTTTTTCGTTGAGTGTTAGGAGAACAATTATGTTGTTCATGCATTTAAATATGTAACAACAAGTATAACAGTAGTTTTTTCGTTCAAAATCAGGGCCGGTATTCTGCCCTATTTCAAATGGAGAAAAGTATATATGTTTCCCTAATGGGACCTAACAATTCCCAATTGAAGGTTTCAACATTTAGTTTGTCTCTCATCCAGTTCTACAAATTACACTTCAGTATTATACTATTGAAAACGCTTTTATTCTCAATTTTGAAGAATTTGTTTGCAAAACAACATTAATTTCCCAATTTTGGTAAAAACAAGGGGATTTTTCAGCCCATTCCCAAATTGGAGTAAAAAAAACACTGTATATACAGGCTTTCCAGCGTTCCTAGTATTTCCTAGTTTTCCTACTTCTTTAAATGTGCTCCTAGTTTTTCCTAGTTTTGTCTAAAACCTCCTAGTATTCCTAGTTTTTCATTAATTTGGCAGTTTTTGGGATAAGGTAAAACTGTCTTTTAATGTGTTTTAGAGATTTTGTTTCAAAATAGGACCTTTAGGTTGTTGAGCTGACAATATTTAGAAGTCTTTGTGGGGTCTGTTGTCACTGGTCACATAGTCTAGCCTTCATAGGTGATACCTAAAAGTTGGACTGAGCTCTGTGATGACTACAAATGAAAACTTATGGCTATATTCTGAAACGTTCCTCCACTTAACCCAACCTCAGTTAAATTTGATCAGTATTATTACACACATGATTTTATCTAACGGTCCCCTCCTTCACTCACATTGGTACTCACAAACGTAAGGACAGCTCGAGGTTCCTCGCCTGAGGGAGGATATGGTGAGGTAGTGAAGTTGTTCCTCGAGCCTCACTCAACGTGTTTTTTTATGCATACCGAAACAGAAGCGCGTACAACTATATGTTTATTTTGTTAGGTTTAGTTTCAAAGTGTGGGTAACCTGAAAAATACGCTATATTGCGGATTTGGAACCACAAAATCTTTTGTAAATGGATATAATATTTACTCTAGAGCACTTTGGTGATGGCTATTTTTTTAAGTTTTATATACCACTTGAATCTTGTGCGCATGAAGTACAAGATGGTAAACAACATTTAATTTGAGGAACAGTTATTGCATCATTTAAGAATAATAATATTTCCATACAGAAACCATTTTGTGGGTATATTTTCACATCTATGTCAGAATATGTAATTTACACATGTATATTGTTGTAAACGAATTATTTTGCTATTGAACGGATTGTATAACAATAGGTGCCCAACAAAACACATTCACGCTTTGTCGACTCCTGCAGCTCTTCTCGACTAAGTAAACACTGTGAATACCAATCTCTTCCTCGACTCAAACGAACCAAAGGCGCCCTCGAGCCTTCCTTAGTTGAGGTTGATTCGAGGTGGAGGTTGAGTGATGTTCTAGAATATAGCCATTAGTCAGCTTAACAGTCCTGTTGTATGAAATACTGTGGTAATCAGGTAGGGAAAAGTCGAAAAGCAATAAACTTCTTAGTTAAGTAACTTCTAGTTTTTTCCAAACTTCCTACATTTTCCTAGTTTTTTCCTAGTTTTTTGTAAATAATTTTCCTAGTTTTCTCCTAGTTTTTTCAAAGGTGCTGCTGGAAAGCCTGTATATAAAAAGAATAGAAAATTCAGACTTGCAAATATATTTGCTCTTTTCCTTTCCCTAGAGTGTTTTGTTCTTGTTATTTTGAAAATTTTGTGAAGTATTAATTTTGTGGTACCGGGTATATGTATACAGCAAAAATCTACCATCAAAACATTGTTCACTCCTTTTATTTCAGCAACCATATGGTTATCCCACAGTGGTCATGTTTCACGGAAACGCGGGCAATATAGGTCACAGGTCAGTTTATATATAGGTTCCACGTCTGTTAATATATAGGTCACTGGTCAGTTAATATATTTTACACATATTCTCAAAGCTTCTCTTTGCTGAAAGTGTTATTTAGACAAATTTACCTTGATTCAGTCAGAATTGGTTTCTCTTTTTATAGTGTGTACCGTGAAACGCCGTGTATAACGTGCACTTTTTTAACCCAAAATTTTATTTTTAAAACTTGATGCGAGTTATACACCACTACAGCCATGAAGAAAGTGGATATTTCATTGGCCATATTTTATAAGTTGTAGCCATTAATTAATAATGCAAAGGGGATATACACATACAGGTGTAAAGTTATTAAAGGGAAATATGCATGATTTGAAATTTATTTTGGTGATGAGAAATTATTAAGGTCCTTATTATACCCCACCAAAAGCGAAGGGATATATAATTGGGCATTGTCCGTCTGTCACAAAATTTATTTTTGGCGGGGGATATCAATTCAATGAATTTTCTTGTTATTTATGAAATGAAAGCTTTGAACTTTGTAGCCTTTGTGTGTAAAAGACAATGCACTATTTCAGGTTACACATGGCTATAATTTCAGGCTACACATGGCTACCTGCCTGTACAGTGTATGCCACTGTAACATACTGATGGTGGAGTATAGGGGCTATGGTCGTAGTATGGGCTCACCATCAGAGTCAGGTGAGTTATTTAGGGCAGACTGCCGAAAAATCTGTAAAATCTGTCAGACGCAATTTCGTAAAAGAAAATTTTTAAGTTATCCCTTTACATGTGAGCATTTCTCACAAAGTGGCCCAATGTATGAAAAGATTCAAATGTCTTTTGAAATGTGTCTGACTTGATGTTACATGGAATATGTCAAGAGTGTCCACAAAATAATAAAAACAAGGCAAATATTAAGGAGTTAAAAGTGTATGGAAATTATGTTTAGCAATGGAAAAGAACAAAAGAGTAATAATAAAATTTCCTAAAGAATCAGGAGAATAAATTAAAGTTGTCTCTTTGTAGAAATTTCAGGTATTTAATATGTTACAATGTGATCGATATTGTCTGAGATGTAAACAAAAAACATGCTATGCATTACTGGTGATGTTTTTTTTTCAATACCATTTTGAATCCATATGTTTAGACATTTTGGTTTTGTGATTTTTGTGTAGGATATATTTTAAAGGCATTGCAGCCCCTCCTCTCCAAACACAATACACTGATATATATATATATATAATATATATGCAAAAGTAATGTATTAATTCATATTAACATAAACTAATAATCTACAGTATAGTTTCCAAAGCTTAAGGATGGATAACTGAATAGTCTAGAATAACTTGCAGTGTTTTTATTTTGTTTAAATTTGGGTCTGGTAGGGGGACCAATTCTAAAGATTTCCACACAAAAATATTTGTGTACATAAGTCTCAGCACTTAATCATCTCAGGTCCAGCTCTATAAGTCTCAACACTTAATCATCTCAGATCCAGCTCTATAAGTCTCAACCCTTAATCATATCAGGTCCATCTATATAAGTCTCAACACTAAATCATATTAGGTCCAGCTCTATAAGTCTCAACACTTAATCATCTCAGGTCCAGCTCTATAAGTCTCAACACTTAATCATCTCAGGTCCAGCTCTATAAGTCTCAACACTTAATCATCTCAGGTCCAGCTCTATAAGTCTCAACACTTAATCATCTCAGGTCCAGCTCTATAAGTCTCAAAACTTAATCATCTCAGGTCCAGCTCTATAAGTCTCAATACTTAATCATCTCAGGTCCAGCTCTATAAGTCTCAACACTTAATCATCTCAGGTCTCAGCCTTAGTCAATGTAATATTGGAATCACTTTTATTCTCAATTTTAAAGTATTTCTTAGGAACAGACCAACAAGACTAGTATCCCAATGCAAAGGGACCGGACCCCATCCCAAAACACAGCCTTGTACAAACCTCAAAGTCCTAGCAAAGTTGTATATAAAGTAAATCATAAAATACTTCTTGCAACTAAGTTTAAGCAGTTGAAGGGCATGTGTACTTACATTTACAGGAAAAGCTTTTTAGAACAACAAAGATATTTATAACCATAATTTATGATTAAATTGTCTTATGCCTCGGTCACACTGTCACGAATCAGAGCTACGAACCAGCTACGAATACTTTTCGACACAGTTCGTAGCTATCCTTACTGGACCGTGGCTCTCTGTACTTGATCCATGATCAGTCGTAGTAGTTTTTGGATGTCCGTAGCGACTCTTGACAAATTTTGAACATGTTAAAAAAATTGCTACGAATTTATCGACCGTAGCGTATCCGTAGCAGTCCGTACTGATCCGTACTAGTTCTTAACGACACGTAGTCGTCCATACCTTTTCGTAGGCCAAAAGATTTTCAATGACTTCTACGGATTGATACAAAGAAGTATGGAGCGGTACGGTTACGCTACGTATTAGCTACGATTAGTCCACTGATATACTACGGAAAGTCACGGTTCTAGTCCGTTTTACTAGGGATAGGCATGAATTTGCAAGATCTTGTACGATGTACTACATTTCAGCACGAAACAGTACGGACATTACGGTCCATAACAATAAATTGCTACTGAAATACATCATTGAAATTATAAAGCAACCGTACTTGCTTTTGTTGAGTTCACAATCATGAACTGCCAGCAAATTGCGTTTGCGATACATTTGTTACACTTGGATATTGATATGGCACAAAATGCAGAGGCCGTAGTCGAGCTGCTTGAAGATATGCACAGAGGTAATAATGATTCAATATCGTATAACTAGTATAGCTTTGTGCTAAAGGTTACGTATTTTTAAATAATAGAATTTGAACTTACTAGTAATACATTTTTTTTAATTATTTGCAGGTAAGTGTCTACCTCATATGCCTTTTGAATCTTGCTCTTACTTTTACGTGATTAAATAATTGTTAAATTAATAGCCGACATAATAAAATACACTATTAATCATTCTTTCCTAAGCCTAATCTATATTTGTACATCAATAATTACATACTTTATCAGGTCAGAGAAGAAAAAGGAGGTGGTGGATAAGAGACTGACTTTTAAGACGACCCGGCTCTTGGTTTTGGATGGAGGAGGTAGACTCTTCCCCAGACACGGCTGATTCCGTTATTTCTGTTACGCGCTGTTGCTGCCGCTTGCGTGTTCTCTTTTTGGGAGACATTATGTGTATGACAATACAAGAGGCTGGGGGCGCCATGTTCAATCGTAGTTCGTTCCTACCTGTCCGTACCAGTCCGTCGCAATTCCCACTGCTTCGTAGTGGACCGTTCTTGTTCATACTTACCCATACTAGACCGTAGCGTATCCGTAGTTAGATCATACTGATTCGCGTAGCAACGTGCTTAATCGCGTCGATCTGTAGCAGTCCTTACCTTTCCGTGTTCGTTTTCCAACATTTTGATGGTAGATTCGTTGTGCTCCATACTGAAATCGTAGCGGCCTACGAATTTTGACCATTTCGTAGTAATTCATAGCCGATTGAATGGTAGCTCATTCATAGCTCTGATTCGTGACAGTGTGACCGAGGCATTATGGTTCAAAATTGTAGTTAAATTATTTTGATTCTTCATGTAAAAATCTTGATTAATTTATAAAATATTAATATTTGCTTAATCAAATAATTGATTTATAAACCTTCCATAACTCGAGCATATTCATTCTTGTACAACCACATATGAAAGAAATAACTATTTACCATATTTTTCGCAGTAGAAGACTTGACTTGTTATTGAGACAGAAGTTGCCTTTGCTTAGTCTTCTGGTGCTTCTTATACTGTTATATGGACAAGTAAAAAAGGCAAATTGCATAATAGCGAAATTGACAACACATACAGATAATTTGTTTTTCTGTTTTAATTAAACAATTTTATTGAGCACTGGCATTGGTTGCACTCTATTAAACAAATAGTATAGGGCTACATGGTAAAAATACAATGTACCATAACTTAACGGTATTTAAATTGGGTTTCAGGTTTATATACAGATGCAGAAACTGGCTTAGAATGGCTCCTCAACCGAACGGATGTTGACAAGAGCAAAATATTTCTGTTTGGAAGCTCACTAGGTGGCGCTGTTGCAATCAACCTCGTTACGTATCCGCGGTACACCTCAGGAGTGACGGGCCTTATTTTGGAAAACACATTCACTAGCCTTCCGGAAATGGCGAAGATGCTGATCAAGACGAACTTGTTGGATATGCTGCCAAGCGTTTGCCATAAAAATCAGGTATACAAAAAGTTGAGGTCATAGCAAAGGTTAGCATTTTATATTTACATCAATAATACATTCTAGTTATTTAAAGAGGTTTTATTGGGGATTGGCTGAATTTATGTTTGAGCACAAAATTCCAATTAAGAGCTTTTGTGATCATCTTTTATCTGTTGTTCATCTTTTGTTGTTTTGTTGTCTGTCATCAATTTTTCCTTATTGTCATCAATATTTATATTTTGAACTCTAGAGGCCATATTCATTGCCTAATCTTCATGATTTTTTTTCAGGAAATTAGACTCTGGCCCGAGATCAAAACTGGGTCATGTGGGGTCAAAAACTAGGTCTCTAGCTAAAAAGCTTGTGAACTCTAGAAGTTATAAAATGTATGCCTAAATCTTCCCAAATTTTGGTCAAAATATAAGTCTCTAGTATATCTTGATTGAGTTCGAGACTGAATCATGTGGGATCAAAAATTGGGTCATCTGGTCAAATTTAAAAAAAGACATGCAGTTGCTCGCAAGGTCACATTAACTGCCAAATCTTCATTAAAACTTGTCAGAACTTAAGCCCAAATATTATCTCAATCGAGTTTGAAACTGGGTCAATCTGTGAAAAACCCAGATCATATGCTAAAATTATAAGAAAAGCATGTGTACACTCTAGAGGCCACATTAATCTTCGTGAAATGTTGTCAAATATTTGTCCCGATGATATATTGGTCCAGTTTGGAACTGGGCTGCGTGGTATCCAAAACTAGGTCACTGGGTCAAAGTAATTAATTAGCTCTTGAACACACTAGCGGCCACATTTGTTGCTAATGAAATGGAAGAGTGTGTTTTCCTCCCATATGTTGTTTCCTCAATTTCAAAATCATACACACCCTTGCATAAATAATGAAATCTATTTTTAAAAAATTAAGTTATAAATAAATCTGCTACGCATGTGACTTATAGATTAATAATACTTGTGTTTCAGTTTTACTCCATCATGAAGATTCAAAAAGTGATGATCCCAACGCTGTTCCTGTCAGGGCAGGCTGATGAACTCATTCCACCGAAAATGATGCAAGATTTATATCAAGTGAGAATCCACTTATCCCTTTACCACTTATGTTTGTATTTTGAACCATTTGAAGTCCCTTAGAATGTAACATTTGATTAAATACCTTTTTTGACTAGATTCAAGTTGAACAGGCTTCATTTCCAACCCTTAGTTACTGCTGAGCAGAGAACAGCATAAAACCTGAACAGAATGCGATCAGTTACCCGCAGGCTGTTCTGGTTTTATGCTGTTACCGGCACATACCGGTAGTCATTAACCAGGTTTTCCGAAGGAAAAAACTGGTTATTAGATTGGCGAATGCGGGCGGGCTAGCTGGCTGGCTTGCGGGCTGGCTGGCTGGCGGGCTGGCGGAAGAAGCTTGTCCGGGCCATAACTATGTCGTTCATTGTCAGATTTTAAAATCATTTGGCACATTTGTTCACCATCATTGGACGGTGTGTCGCGCGAAATAATTACGTCGATATCTCCAAGGTCAAGGTCACACTTTGAGTTCAAAGGTCAAAAATGGCCATAAATGAGCTTGTCCGAGCCATAACTATGTCGTTCATCGTCAGATTTTAAAATCATTTGGCACATTTGTTCACCATCATTGGACGGTGTGTCGCGCGAAATAATTACGTCGATATCTCCAAGGTCAAGGTCACACTTTGAGTTCAAAGGTCAAAAATGGCCATAAATGAGCTTGTCCTGGCCATAACTATGTCATTCATTGTGAGATTTTAAAATCATTTGGCACATTTGTTCACCATCATGGGACGGTGTGTCCCACGAAAGAATCACGTCAATATCTCCAATGTCAAGGTTGCCACGACTAAAAATAGATTTAAAAAAAAAATAACTTACAAAGGGGGTTAATTTTTTTTGGTCATTTCAAAAGTTCAGTTTGAGTTTTCTCCCTTTATCAGATTTTTTTTTCACAATGAAAACCTGGTTTTGTGACAATTTTGTCCCTTGTTTTCAGTTTGCTTCTGAGCGGGAAAGGGCTAAAAGTACCATGTATCAGTACTCTGAAGAAAAAAAGGACACACATTTTGACTGTGAAATACTGAGGCAAAGTTGGTGATCATTTAAGTTCTACTGCACTGTTACGGTCCTTTGTTTGAAAGTTTGATTTTTTAGCTCGGCTGTTTTCGGAGAAATCCCGAGCTATTGTCATAGCCAACTTGTCGTACGTTGTCTGCGTCATGCTAAAACCTTAACATTTTGTTAAGGTTTTGAACATTGGCTCTAAAATCAAAGTGCTTCAACCTACAACTTTGAAACTTAAAGGGGCCTTTTCACAGATTTTGGCATGTTTTGAAGTTTGTCATCAAATGCTTTATATTGATAAATGTTAACATTAAATTTTAAAAGCTCCATGAAAAATAAAAAATAAATATTTTAAAAAGGAAAAAAAATAATTGCCCGATGCAGGGCTCGAACCAGTGACCCCCGGAATCCTGAAGTAAAAACGCATTTGCCAACTGAGCTATCCTGCCAAGCATTCATAAGATGCGTATTTTATACGTTATATAAACAATCTTCGTAGTTTCACAAATTTAAACATCAACAACAGAACTCTCCAAATTATTCAATCGTTTCGCGTTGCAACGCTTTATTGTTTTTAGGTTTTTAAATCGTAAAAAGATGCATATAATAGCTATATTTGACCATGGCAAATGTTCAGTACATGTAATACTGTTTCCTCACAAATACCATAACTAAACCGAACATTTGCGAATCTGAAACAACTGTTTTCAATTTTGTCAATTTACCAAACCGTGAAAAGATCCATTTAATATGTAGCTGCACCTTGATGAGTTTTACATGCCACACCCATTTTCAGGTCACTAGGTCAAAGGTCAAGGTCACTGTGACCACTACAAAAAAAAATCTGACAAGCTTTTATTTATTCAAAACTGCACCCGCAGTCGAGCGTGGCACCCTTTATGCGGTTCTCTTGTTCAACAGTTGTCTCTGCCAGTTAAATGTAGGATTTGATTGAAAAAACAAAGTGTTTTATTTTATATAAAGTTCAAAGGTCAAATGCTTGTCTGGTCCATAACTTTATAATTTATTGTGAGATTTTAAAATCATTTGGTAAATTTGCTCACCATCATTTGACGGTGTGGCGCGAAAGAATAACATCGATATCTCCAAGGTCAAGGTCACACTTTTGAGTTCAAAGATAAAAAATGGCCATAAATGTGCTTGTCCGGGCCATAACTATGTCGTTCATTGTGAGATTTTAAAATCATTTGGCACATTTGTTCACCATCATTGGACGGTGTGACGCACGAAAGAATTACATCGATATCTCTAAGGTCAAGGTCACACTTTGAGATCAAATGTCAAAAAGGGCCATAAATGAGCTTGTCCCGGCCATTACTATGTCGTTCATTGTGAGATTCAAAAATCATATGGCACATTTGTTCACCATTATCAGAGGATGTGTCGCCTGAACGAGTTACATCGATATCTCCAAGGTCAAGGTCACACTTTGAGTTCAAAGGTAAAAAATGGCCATAAATGAGCTTGTCTGGGCCATTACTATGTCATTGATTGTGAGATTTTAAAATCATTTGGCACATGTGTTCACTATCATTGAACGGTGTGTCACGCGAAAGAATTACATCGATATCTCCAAGGTCAAGGTCACACTTTTGAGTTCAAAGGTAAAAAATGGCCATAAATGTGCTTGTCCGGGCCATAACTATGTCGTTCATTGTAAGATTTTAAAATCATTTGGCACATTTGTTCACCATCATTGGACTGTGTGACGCGCGAAAGAATTACATCGATATCTCTAAGGTCAAGGTCACACTTTGAGTTCAAATGTCAAAAAGGGCCATAAATGAGCTTGTCCGGGCCATTACTATGTCGTTCATTGTGAGATTCAAAAATCATATGGCACATTTGTTCACCATTATCAGAGGATGTGTCGCCTGAACGAGTTACATCGATATCTCCAAGGTCAAGGTCACACTTTGAGTTCAAAGGTTAAAAATGGCCATAAATGAGCTTGTCTGGGCCATAACTATGTCATTGATTGTGAGATTTTAAAATCATTTGGCACATGTGTTCACTATCATTGGACGGTGTGTCACGCGAAAGAATTACATCGATATCTCCAAGGTCAAGGTCACACTTTTGAGTTCAAAGGTAAAAAATGGCCACAAATGAGCTTGTCCAGGCCATAACTATGTTGTTAATTGTGAGATTTTAAAACCATTTGGCACATTTGTTGACCATAATTGGACGGTGTGCCGTGCGAAAGAATTAGGTCGATATCTCTAAGGTCAAGGTCACACTTGGAGTTCAAAAGTAAAAAATGGCCATAAATGAGATTGTCCAGGCAATAACTATGTCATTCATTGTGAGATTTTAAAAATGACTCTGTACATTAATTTTGTTCACAGTCATTGGACGGCGTGTCATGCGAAAGAATTCAAGAGTTCAAAGGTCGAAATGGCCATAAATGATAATGGCATAATAATTCTTAAAAATCGCCATAAATTAGATTCTCTTGTTTTGTGAAGACAGCATGCAAAATAGTCTGTGTAATTGCGGCACGTGGGGGTATACATCACGTCTGTGACAAAGCTCTAGTTTTAATACTGGCTCCAGGTCCAAGTTGCTGGGTTGTCAAATACAAATTATAACTTGACCTGAACTTTTAACCCTTTACCACATAGATACATTTTTTTACACATATGTAGTCCATTAGAAATTTAATTTTAATTTAAGGCCTTTCTTACTAAATTCAAGTTTTAAAGTTCATTTCCAACCCTTAGATACTGATGAGCAGCAAACAGCATAAAACCTGAACAGACTGTGAGTTACTTGCAGGCTGTTCTGGATTTATGCTGTTTTCACATAGCCATTTTCACTTTGACTTTGAGTGGCAAAGAGCCATTTTCACTTTGACTTTGAGTGGTAAAAGGTTAAATGACATTGTCTGAAGGCTGACAGACTTTTGTGGAGACTAATGTCGTAAGTTTGTTACCGTTGATGATTTTTCATGATGTAGTGTATCACAACATACCTGCCTGTGTTCACATATATGGTGGTGACATAAATATATGAGAAGCATTTGTCCTTTACTGTTGCAGACAATTTTTACTTCGTGACACCAAACTGCCTGCTTTGACAGCCATTTTTTCCCCTTTTGGTAACAGTACCATTACCAACCTAATTGAAAAAAAAAGTGCGAAAAAATCTAAATTGGGAAAATTGGTGTCCTGAAGTCTACTAATTGGAATATTTTTAGCTCACCTGAGCACAATGTGCTTATGGGTGAGCTTTTGTGATCGCCTTTTGTCCGTCGTCCGTTGTGCGGCGTCAACATTTGCCTTGTTAACTCTCTAGAGGCCACATTTATTGTCCAATCTTCATCAAATTTGGTCAGAAGATTGGCCTCAATGATATCTTGGATGAGTTTGAAAATGGTTATGTTTGCTTGAAAAACATGGCTGCCAAGGGGCGGGGCATTTTTCCTTATATTGCAATATAATGGCTATAGTAAAATCTAGTTAACACTCTAGAGGCCACATTTATTGTCTGATCTTCATGAAACTTGGTAAGAAGATTCATCCCAATAACATCTTGGACGAGTTCGAAAACGATGCCGGTTGGTTGAAAAACATGGCCGCCAGGGGGCGGGGCATTTTTCCTTATAAGGCTTTAGTAATACCTTGTTAACACTCTAGAGGCCACATTTATTTTCCGATCTTCATGAAACTTGGTCAGAAGATTTGTCCCAATGATATATTGGATGAGTTTAAAAATGGTAACCTTTGCTTGAAAAACATGGCTGCCAAGGGGTGGGGCATTTTTCCTTACATGGCTATATATGGCTATAGTAAAATCTTGTTAACACTATAGAGGCCACATTTATTGTCCAACCTTCATGAAACTTGGTCAGAAGATTTATCCCAATAATATCTTGGATGAGTTCCAAAATGATGCCTTTTTGTTTAAAAAACATGGCCGCCAGGGGCCAGGGCATTTTACCATATATGGCTATAGGAAAACCTTGTTAACGCTCTAGAAGTCACATTTATTTTCCGATCTACATGAAACTTTGATTAAATATATTTCTTAACTCAGAGCAATATATGCTTACTCGAATATTTCAAATATATCACATAGTGTTTATCACCTTCTTCGTCAACATGGACGAGAAGTTCTTAAGTTGGTAAGACAGGTGATGAAGACTATGTGATATAGTCGAAATATTCGAGTAAGCATATATTGCTCTGAGTTATGGAATTTATTTACTCAAACGATGAATCCAGAGCAAGAGAACAACCTTCATAGTTGAAACTTGGTCTGAAGATTTGTCCCAATGATGTCTGGGATGAGTTTGAAAATTGTTTTGGTTTCTTTCAAAACATGGCCATCAGGGGGCGGGGCATTTTTCTTCAAAAGGCTATATATGGCTTTTGTAAAACCTTGTTAACACTCTAGAGGCCACATTTATTGTCCAATCTTCATGAAATATAGTCAGAAGATTTGTCTTATTGATATCTTGGATGAGTTTAAAAATGACTACGTTTGCTTGAAAAACATGGCTGCCAAGGGGCGGAGAATTTTTCCTTATATGGCTATAGAAAAATCTTGTTAACACTCTAGAGGCCACATTTATAGTCCGATCTTCATGAAACTCAGTCAGAAGATTCATACCAATAATATCTTGGACAAGTTCAAAAATGATGACGGCTGGTTGAAAAACATGGCCACCACGGGGGCAGGCATTTTTCCTTATATGGCTGTAGTAAAACCTTGTTAACACTCTAGATCAAGGTCACATTTACTTTCAGATAATCATAAAACTTGGTCAGAAGATTTGTCCCAATGATATCTTGGATGAGTTTGAAAATGGTTTTGGTTGCTTTAAAAATATGGCCACCAGGGGCGGGGTATTTTTCCTTATATGGCTATAGTAAAACCTTGTTAACACTCTCGAGGCCACATTCATTGTCTAATCTTCATGAAATTTGGTCAGAAGATTTGTCTCAATGATATCTTGGATGAGTTTGAAAACAATTATGTTTGCTTGAAAAACATGTCTTCCAAGGGGTGGGGTATTTTTTCCTTAGATGGCTATAGTAAAATCGTGTTAACACTCTTGAGGCCACATTTATTGTCTTATCTTCATGAAACTCGGTCAGAAGATGCATCCAGATAATATCTTGGAAGAGATAAAAAATGATGCCGGTTGGTTGAAAAACATGGCTGCCAGGGGGCGGGGCATTTTTCCTTATATGGCTATAGTAAAACCTTGTTAACACTCTAGAGGCTACATTTTTTTCCTATCTTCATGAAACTTGGTCAGAAGATTTGTCCCAATAATATCTTGTTATCTCAGGTGAGCAACTTCGGGCCTTTCAGGCCCTCTTGTTGTATTTTATTTGTTGCTAACAAATACTTAAAAATTGATTACTAAGTGTTGTCTAGTTGTCAATATTATATTTACTTAGGTTCAACCCATAGAGCTGCATAATAGGAAAATTAGCTAATTGTTGCTTTTTAGTAAAAAATAAATTAAGTAATTTGGAAACCTTTATTTGGGATTTGTTTTGGACAGCAATTGGTAATTAAAAAAACATTGGGAAAGTGCCATTTTCTGGTCCAATTTTAAGATTGAAAAACATCGCTGATGGAATCTTTGACTTACACTCACAGTCTCACAGCCACCTCGGGAGTTTTATAGGCTTGTTTATTGATGTATCTCCAAAAAATTGCTGAGCTAGTGATAAAGGGCGCTGACACTGTTGTTATTCAATCCATATCACCCAACCTCAATTTTACCTTGACTGCTTTGGAGTATTTTAAATAGGTTATTTTTGTCTTACTGATGCCTTTATCTTCCCCCTTTTATTGGGGGTTAAACCAGCTTTAGGTCCCCAAGACCTAAAACTTTGCCCAGATTTACTAACTGATATTGAAATGTAAAAAATAAAGCCCCTGGTAGTGAGATGGTTAATTTTCGTTTTCTTTCCAGCGTTCAGGTAGTTCTCTGAAACGACTAGTGCCTTTCGAGCGTGGGACCCACAACGAAACCTGCCTGTGCCCAAAGTTTTATGAAACCATAGCGGCCTTTATGTATGAGGTATGTTCTTGCCTCTTTTTTGGGAGCAAGTTGTTTAATTAAAGGGGTACAATTTGTGGGAAAGTTACTTTTCCCCTAAGTATTGATGCATATTCTCATTTTTCACATGTAAGCTTATTTGGTAGCTATAAAATATTGATGGATTGTTAAAAGAAAAATATATTTAAAGGATAAAAGATATTTTTGATACAAGGTCACAGTGGGATTTCCAAAGTTCCTGTTTTTCCCAGAAATTGGACTCAAAAGTGTCTCTTTAAGCTAAAGGCTTTTGACGTGATTGACCTATTAATCAGGATTTTTAAACTAAAAGTACCTATCATTTGAATTTATAACCAACACAAATAGTTTGGCAAATAACCCATAAATGTTCCTGTTTTACACATGTACATAAAGTATTTTTATGCCACCCTTTTTATGCCCCCGGAACAAAAGATCGGGGGTATATTGTTTTTGGCCTGTCTGTCATTGTATGTGTGTGTGTGTCCCAGAACTTTAACCAAAACTTTAACCTTGGTCATTTGAGTGGTGAAAGGTCAAGGTCAAGGTCATCCTTCAAGGTCAAAGGTCAAAAAAACAAATTCAAAAACTTTAACCAAAACTTTAACCTTCTTCATAACTTTTGCAATATTGAAGATAGCAACTTGATATTTGGCATGCATGTGTATCTCACGGAGCTGCACATTTTGAGCGGTGAAAGGTCAAGGTCATCCTTCAAGGTCAAAGGTCAAATTTATGTTTTCAAAGCGACGCAATAGGGGGCATTGTGTTTCTGACAAATACATCTCTTGTTTTGTCTTCTTAGGTAGTCAACCAATCGGCAGGAAAGTCAGACACCGCTGAAGTTGCCATGGAGACCCAAGCAAGTTGATGTGGCGACCAGATCTGTTTGCAGTCCAAATCAGACCACCTGTCAATCAAGAGACGCCTTACAACCTGTCATTAAATTTTTTCATTCATAGTAGATATGGTTTCGGCCTAGCAAATGGAGGGTAATTGGTTTGATCCCAAATGTTTGAACATTCTTAAGGACTCCCCCATGGACAACTTGTACTGGTTCTACCCAGGAAATTGACTAACGAGCTTTTCAATAAGACTTATGCAATTGAGCTAAAATATTCTTAAGGACTCCCCCATGGACAACTTGTACTGGTTCTACCCAGGAAATTGACTAACGAGCTTTTCAATAAGACTTATGCAATTGAGCTAAAATAGTTTGAAATTAAAATTAATTAAGTTTTAATTTTAATAATGATTGACTTCCTTGCACTTTCGCTCATGGGTTTCTCTGATTTTAAACCTAGCTCTTGCCACCTAGTGTCTTATTAAATCCCTGCTGTCATTGGAAACCATCTGATTATGATGAATTTAAATCTTCACAGTTTTTATAATAAGCCTCAAATCAAATATCTGCCATTGTAGTACAAAATGTATGATGATTAAATAAGGTCTTGCAAGTGTTTTTTTAGCTCAGCTGTTTTTGGAGAAAACCCGAGGTATTGTCCTAGCCAGCTTGTTGTCCGCGCCATGCTAAAACCTTTACATTTTGCTCTAAAATCAAAGTGCTTCCACCTACAACTTTGAAACTTCATATGTAGATGCACCTTGATGATTTCTACACGCCGCACCCATTTTGGGGTCGCTAGGTAAAAGGTCAAGGTCACTGTGACCTCTAAAAAATCTGACAAGCTTTCATTTATTAAAACTGCACCCGCAACCGAGCGTTGGCACCTGTTATGCAGTGCTCTTGTAATGGTTTAAATTAGTTTGTTTCTCTTTTTTCTTATTTGAATTTATTAATAAATTTTGAAGTTACATACAAAAATGGCATTGAATTAAAAAAAATACACTACACTATGATAAATGAGTATAAATTACAACAAAATCCCACTAAATATGAAAGTATTTTGTTTCTGATTTTAGTTCTTACAGCAGGGATTATAAATAAACAATAGAGGGGGAGGGTACCACTGAGAGCAGATCAACTAGGCAAGGATTTATCATTAACAAACAGGTGCATGTTGCCTTAGATATGTCGTCCATTTTGCGCGACAACAACAATCTGTATTTTAAACAACCATTTGAAGACTTGATAACCTTAACTGCTATTAATGGACATTTGAAATCATTTTGTGAACTTGGAAGACATATGCTGTGAAGACACTAACGATTATTGTTAAATTAACCAAATCCTGGAAACGTGGTGAAAGACTAGCAATAATTAACATGCCTTTTCTTGTACACCTTTAATTTGACAAAGATTATCTGCTTAAAATGCCAAATTGTGTACATTAAATTGTCAAATTCACATTAATATATGCTAAAAATATCAATTGTTTGTAATAAACCTTTTGATGTAATTAAATGTGTTTTACTATTAAAAATACTTTTAGTCACTTAAATGTAAGTGTCTCACATATGAAAAGTAGTTTATTATAGTGTTTGGTTTTTGTCTAAGCTTTTTTTAAATGTATTTGTTAAAAAAATGTGCAGAACATTGCTAGTTGTGATTTGTTTGGGGGAAAGAAATGCATTTTTCATGAATATGTCCATGGAATCGCCATATTTTAAAGTAAATTTGATAACCATGTATGTAATTTTTAACAATCTGCATGTTAAGTCTTTTCCATGGTTACAAGTTAATTTACACTGTACTGAATTGTAACATGTTCTGATATTAAGATATGCCTTTGCCTTAGAAGTTGCATTGAGCACTGCAAAATGTTTTTTTCCAAAACAGAATGATTTAGATGCTTTTTACATAATCACGCTTAAAATTATGGCTGAAACAAGGAAACTATTCAAAATTAGGAAATGTTATAGCTGTAGAGTTACGTTCTAAACGACAGTGCCTGAAAATGATATTCTTCTAAATTGTATAAAATTCCAAGTTTAAAAACTTACATTTTCTGGGGTTGTTTTGTTTTGTTCTTGTGCAGAACTAACAGTTATTTCTTTAGTTGTTTTCTCAACTAATCACTGGTTTGGTCATTGTTCAAAATGTATTGTCTGTGATATATACATTTTTTGTTTGCAATTTTTTTAGCCAACATGAGCACACAGTTCACTGTGGGCTTTTGTGATTGCCTTTTGTTGGTTATCTTGAACCTTGTTGATACTCAAGAGGCCACATTAATTGTCCAATCTTCGTGCAATTTGATTAGAACATTTTTAGTGTGATAACTCGGCAGAGTTTATAACTGGGTCATGTAAGGTGAAAAACTAGGTCACTTAGTGTAATTAAATGAGAAGTTTGTTATAACTGTACAAGTATAGTCCAATCTTTTAGATATCTCCACGCAGTTTGAATCGGGTCATGTGAGTTTGAATTTTAGGTCACTAGGTTCACATTCACTTCATGGTCCTAATTATCCACAGCTTGGCCTAAATGCGTGAAGCAGAGATTGTTTACATGTTAAGCTTTAGCCACCTTTTTAGCCATCTCTTGCACGATGGTTACATCACATATGTGAAAGCAAGGAACGACAATTCTGCATGGAGATTGGCTGTAAGTCAGTAGTGTAATGGCGGACGTGGAGAGTATTCAGGGGAGATAAGTGGGTAATGACTAAATTTTGGAACGGTCTATAGTCAGCCTTGTTGTGTTATTTCTACCTAAGTGTCATGGTCCTGTTGAAGCTGTGAGCTTCCTGCAATACTAACCTATTTGACTAGAATGAATGAGTCGACCAACTGTATTAAGATCAAATAAGAAAATGAGATAAATTTACTCTTAACTGTGTAACCCAGCCAGAAAAAATCACTTACCACCACATGGATTGAACCCGGGACCTCCCGGTGTAACAGGCCATTTTTTCCCCCCAGGCCACTTTTTCCCCGGGGAAAGAATGGACTAGTATATTTTTTCCCCGGGGAAAAAGTGGCCTAGGCAAATTATTCCCCCCTAGTCCAATTCTCCCCCCCCCCTGATTTTTCATTTAATATATCTTTCTGTGTACACCTTTCGGCCAGTTTTTCCCCCCTGGCCAGTTCCCCCCCCCCCCCACACATTTTAAAAGTAGATTTAACAATAGAATTTGATAGAGTTGCTTATACTGCCTCCACACTCTTATCTTTTATTGTCCCCTACCGGTTTCACCGGAGGGGACTTATGGTTTGCGCTCTGTGTGTCCGTCAGTCTGTGAGTCTGTCACACTTTTCTGGATCCTGCGATAACTTTAAAAGTTCCTCATTTTTTTCATGAAACTTGAAACATGGATAGATGGCGATATGGACATTATGCACATCATTTTATATGCACACCCCTTATCTTTTTTTTTACTTATCTTTTACATTTATTCTTCACTTTTGGGCCAATTTGTCCCCCCTTGCAAGTTTTTCCCCACTACCTTGTAAAAGTAGTTTTAACAACAGAATTTGATTGAGAGTTGCTAAAACTGCCCCCACCCCTTATCTTTTATTTTACTTCTCTTTTACATTTATTCTTTAATTTTCGGCCATTTTTCCCCTGGCAAGTTTTTTCACCTACCTTGAAAATGTAATTTTTACAACAGAATTTAATTGATAGCTGCTTAAACTGCCTCCAAACTCTTATCTTTTATTTTACTTATCTTTTACATTTATTCTTCAACATATAGGGATCACTACTCTGTCTGTCTGTCTGTCCGGAGCATATTTTTAAAAGTACTAAAGATATTTCAACCCGATTTGACATTTGCCCTTTTATTAACTTGATACTTGTATTATTCTATCGAGCACATTTGTACAGAGGGGGTGAATTGTTCAAGGGGAGAAAAATGGAAGAGGGGAGAATAATTGGCAAAGAGTCATGTTGCAATTAATTCTTTAAGTAGGGGAAACATTGGCCAAGGGGAGAAAAAATGGCCAAGAGTCATTTTGCAATAAATTTTTAAGAAGGGAGAAGGGAAAGATTGGCAGAGGGGAGAAAAAATGTCCGAGAGTCATGTTAAAATAAATTCTTAAGTAGGGGGGGGGGGGGGGGGAATTGGCAGAGGAGATAAAAAAATGGTCCAGAGTCATGTTAAAATAAATTCTAAAGTATGGGGGAGGAAAAATTGGCAGAGGGAAAAAAAAATCGCCAAGAGTCATGTTGCAATTAATTCTTTAAGTAGGGGGGGGGGGGCGAAATTGGCGAAGGGAAGAAAAAATGGCCAAGAGTCATTTCGCAATAAACTCTTAAGTAGGGAATGGGGAAAAGATTGGCAGAGGAAAAAAATGGCAGAGAGTCATGTTAAAATAAATTCTTATGTGGGGGGGGGGGGGGGGGGGGGGATATTGGCCGAGGGTAGAAAAAATGGCCAAGAGTCATGTTGCAATTAATTCTTTAAGTAGGGGGGAAAATTTTGGCTAAGGGGGGGGGGAAGATTTGCCTGGGCCATTTTTCCCCGGGGAAAAACTTGCCAGGGGAAAAAATGGACCGCTACACCGGTTCCAAATCAGACACACACTACCATGTCACTATAAAAGCTATCTAGATCATATAGCAAGGCAGTATAAGTTCTCCTTATACCGAACCCTGCTTTAACTGTGTGATCTAGTGCGTTTGAAAAGCGTTTAACGGAGCCTGAATTACTCTTATCTAAGATTTGGACTTCCTTGTTGTAGAGTGCATGTCTAAAGTCTCAGTAAAGTTATTTCAGTAATTAATTTTCTAAGCAGTTTAAAGGGGCCTTTTCACAGATTTTGGCATGTATTGAAGCTTGTCATTAAATGCTTTATATTGATAAATTTAAAGATTGGACCTAAAAATCTCCAATAGAAAAAAAACAAGAAAAGAATTTAATAGTAAAAAAAAGTAACGCACAACAGAGCTCAAACCACTGACCCCTGGAGTCCTGGAATAAAAAGTCTCCCGCTTGGACCACTCGACCATCTGCACTAATGCTATGAGCAGATGTATTTTCTACCTATATAAGCAATCCTTGTATTTTCCTAAAATATACCGACAACACAACCAAATTAATCATTCATTTTGCGTTGCAACGCTTTAAAATTTTCAGGTTTTCATATCGTCTAAAGATGTGTGTAATGGATATTTTAGAGCATGGTAAATGGTCAGCATTACTATTTCCTCACAAATATCAAAACTTAAATGAAAATTTGCGAATCTGAAACAACTTTTTTTAATTTTATCAATTTACCAAAACGTGAAAAGGCCTCTTTTAGCCCTAAATGTTTCAGTCTTTTGAAAAACACTGCTGTCTGGGGATGGGATGCCTTTTATGTTTGTTTATCTTCTGAACTCCACCTTCTCAGAATTATTAAGGGTCTCAGGTGAGCTCTTAGAGCCCATGGCTTTCTTGTAATGTGTTAGAGTTAGACCTATCCCCATCAGTACCAAAACTAGCAACTATCATATTTTTGTCCATACTTAAAAAGTTTAATAAAAAACTTAAACCATTCAGTGTGTGCTCATTTTACTTTCAAAACTATAGATAGTGATAGAGGTCACATAGCCCCAAACCGGAACTCCTGTTTTTAGGGTTACATGCAGTCAGTTTGATACTTAGCACACATTGTTCAGTGCATGCTGCATAGGATTTGTAAAATACATTGCAAATGGAATGGTTTGGTATCAATTTGAAGGTATATTTGTAAGCAATAAGAAAAAAAGCCATTTTTGTGCTCTACTTTTTCTGTTGATGGTTTCCGGCTTCGAAAGTAGGTCATACTATTTGAGCCCAAAATGATCGCCTGCACAGCTGTCAAAACCGGTGTGCCTATTTTAAGGTGAATATTTTGAGTTACAACGTATAGAATTTAATGACATCCTTTTTTTCAAATGAGTATGCATTTATCTTTCCAATGATGTATGATGATATAGTGGGTCATTGCTTGATCATAGTAAAAATTGATATCGAACTTCAACTAATTTATATGAAATGTAAAAGGAAATTAATTGCGCATGCGTAACCTTTAATGAAATATTTACTTTTTGACGATGCTGCAACAGCATCGTCTAAGGTATGAAAACCATCAAAAAATTCTTCACAATGGCGACCTATGTAAAAGACCGAGCCAGTCCGATTGAGATAACTCGATTTTTCAGTTACTTACCTTGGGCATACGCCACCGCGAAGGAGATTGCTCGTTGATTCTCCTAGCAGAGTTGTCATTCGTGTTTCAACATTCAACAATGGCCGCCCCCATGAGAGTCTCGATTCAAAACTTTCTTACTGCATAAATTGGCTTGTTTCGCTATTTAGAAGCTGTCATTTTTGATATATGAATTATTTATTCACTAAATCTCCGCTAATGACAACAGTGGATGGAATTCGAAGGATATATTCGATGTGAATGGATCACTTTCTACGACAATGGCTTCGCCCATGAGAGACTTGATAACACTCGTGTCAAAACTTTCTTACAGCTTAAATTGGCTTGTTTCGCTATTTAGTAATGCAACAATAAATGGAATTCGAAGGATATATTCAATGTGAAATGAAGCACTTTCTGGATCTCGACAGATTGACAAGGCAAAACTGGCATACTGATGATACTTTTATTTTTAGTTATCAATTTAAGTCACATTTTGCTTTATAAATTTTGTTCAAGCATTTTGCGACTTATTGAATGGCTATGATACCCGATATCAACAGCTCATATGGAATTTGCATATCACCAAGCTGTCCTGAAATACAACATTGATTACAAACTTTTTACTCAAATTACTGGTTTGTATGAATTCTTTCTTCTTTCTATTTAAGTAGTTGATATCACAGTCCAAATAATTAGACGTAATTTACCGTTTAGTCCATGTATATCGACCTTATATTTATAGGAGTAGATATCGTGTTAAAGGGGCCTTTTCACAGATTTTAACATGTTTTGAAGTTGTCATTAAATGCTTTATATTGATAAATGTAAACATTGGATCTTAAAAGCTCAAGTTAAAAATCCAGAATAAAATTCTTTTTAAAAAAGTAGTCCGCCGCAGGGCTTGAACCAGTGACCCCCTTAGTCCTGGAGTAAATACACAGTATACACAAAGTATAAATGGTTGACGTATTTTATACCTAATATAAGCAATCTTCGTAGTTTCACACAATTAAACAACAACAACATAACTCTCCAAATTATTCAATCGTTTCGCGTTGCAACGCTTTATAATTTTTAAATCGTTAAAAGATGCATATAATCGCTATATTAGACCATGGTAAATGTTCAGTAATACTGTTTCCGAAAAATAACATAACTTAAACAAAATTTGCGAATCTGATACAACTTTTTTCAATTTTTGTCAATTTACCAAAACGTGAAAAGATCTCTTTAAAGTTAAATGAACTGTATCCCAGTAAAAGAGACATTAAGGTGATTGTGGCCAGTTTAGATCCAGTTCAGCCTGCAGTTGCTTGAAAGCTGTTTGCTTAAGAGCGGTTTTCTGACAATGACAATTAGTTTAATTGGATACTGATTAGACTGCCCTTTTCCTGTGACCTGGCTAATTAAATTCAGAAGCCTGGTAACAGTTTAACGTTAATGTTACCAATGTGTCAGACCAGGGCCTGGATTTTGAAATCTAGGACATGCATGGTCAGAAGATGTCATTTAAGATTACACATTTTTTCAAACATATACAAATGCATAAAAATATAAATAGTAAAATGCACTAAGTCAGAAGGCATTTGACTTCGGCTGGTGCCTTGGCACACCAGGTGTTTCGGTTGCAATAGTTTGATGGACTCACTACTTGGATGTGTAGTTACATTATTTACAGTATATCAAACAGTATTTAGCATGAACCAATGATTTTTTCAAACATAAATAATTATTGATGTAAATTGCTTAAAGGAATAACATTTAAGGTTTAAGAAGGCATTTTCTTTTTGTTTTAAAGGATATCTTTGAAAATTTTATTTTTTATGAATTTTTTGGCAACAAGGGGTAACGCATTTTAAAAAAATGTAATTCATTTTCGACAAAAAACTGGTACCATGAGTAGCATGAAACAATTTTTTTAAACATTTGTAATTGATGAAAAATGATTGCAAAAATAATATCTAGGGTCTAATAAAGCATTTTTATTCTATTTTAATAGGTTACTCTTAAAATTCTATTTTTCATGATTTTTTTTGCAACAAGGGGTTATGAAATTTAAAAAATGTTACTGGATTTTTAGACCAAAACTGGTACTATGATAATACTCTAATGCACTTCGCCAAAACATGTATAATTATATTGTTTATTCTTGAAAAATGTATTTCCCTATTCACAAAAAATAACACTTTTGATAAGAAAATTCATATATAATGATGTTTACTTTTATTTTCAAGAAGCATAATGCCTCTTTTTAGTCCTTTTCAGCCACAAGTTCTTGTCAGCCACTTAAGGGTTATATGTTGCCTTTCTTTTACTAAATGCAAAATAATACTACGCTTTGAGACATTCATAACATATTTTATGTCTTTACAACACCGACAGGCTAATCAATTTATATATCAAGTACTTCCATACTAACAGGACCATTCTAGGCGGGCAACCTAGCAACCTTGATTTGTTCATATCTTCCTATCAATCTGTTATATGTGTTATGAATCATTTGTTCGGAGAACATTTAATGTTTGTTATAACTTTTAAATAATTCAATGTTCAAAGTGATATTGTTATTGACCGATAAACCAACATACTGATTAAAAGGGAATATTTTATTAATTATTTGCATTTTATCTTACATGAGAAATATTTGCCTAAATGTTTTTCAAACTATAAAGAAATCTATATACAATTAATAATTGACGACGTTTATCAAAAAACATTTATGAAATGGAAGTTTAAAGATAAAAATAAATAATGCAAGTTTTTGACAGATATTCGTAATAATTTCCATTAAAATTGAGTGTCTGAGCAATGTGGATGAATGAATGTATCGGATAAAACGAACACTTGTCTACACTTATGATTTATTTTTCAATATTGTATGCACTTAAGTTTAGCCTTTATGCTTTTTTTTAGCATTTATAGACAGTGTCCCTCCCCAAAATCAAGGAATTATTACTTGTCATTCATTTGTGTAATGGTATACAATAATTTTGTGGTAGAATATTTGAGAAAAACATTAGAAACGAAACTTGTCAGTGATGAAATTTTCCATATTGTTATGGAAATTACCGATCGTCGGTTTCTGAAAAACAATACGTCACGGTTTCCAAAAATATGATGGTTGTGCCCAAAGATTTTGGTGTTAATGAACATTACTGGTTTATATTTTAATAATTTCGATTCTTATTTGATTAATAGGTAATTTCAAGGCTGATAAACTTGAAATATGCAAGCTATTCTTTCGTTTTGCCTATGTCTGTCGATACATCTGTACAATCGGTAATTTCCGTAACCACTCGTTAAATTGTAGCAGACACAAGTTTAAATTAAAAAAAATATGTTTTTCACTAATATTCTACCTCTTTCTTGCTAAAAACTAATGCATGAATGATTTAAAAGTAATATTGCATCGTTTTCAGCCAGGAACACTTTCTATGACCGCGAAACAAAACATAAACTTTTTGAGGAAGCTCAGCTATAAATAGGACAGCATATTCTGGGGAAAAGATTTTATAGTAGTTTGAAAACGTTAATTTTTAATCAGTTATATTCAATTCATTATATGTTTGTAGATCAATGAAACAACTATGCATTTTCTGTATTGTATTTGACATTTGTCGTGATTCAGTAAATAAATTGCTAAATAAAACGTGTATAATTAATTTTCAACGCGATCATGAGTTTAAAGAAAACGAATTATTTCGAACCTGCCAATTGTAAACGTTGTTGCGACTATGGTATATAAACAGCATAATAGCCATGTGACATCTTAGAAACTCGCTCTTATGCGTGCTTTCTCATTTTGCATATTTAATAAACTTTTCAAACAGAAATTTCAGAGCCACATCAGTACACACACTATGTTTGATTATTCATTCGTTTGTTGGATATTGTTTGCTGTTTTAAACACATATTAGGTCATATCGCGGAGATTTAGTTAACCTTACCATGTGTTCATAGGCGAACTCACGTATTCAAGTGCTCTTACGACTATGTGCTCATACCTACTTTCCGGAATCATTATGAAATTATTGCTGTACTTAACGAACAAACATGCCTAAGCTTATTGAATTAAAGAAAAAAAATAATCAAAAGGTAAAAATTATATGTTCATGCACATGGGCATGTGAAATAACGTCCGTTCAGCATCATTAACTTAGGAAAGGAAACAACGAAATATAAAGTTTGGTATGATAAACATGTGAAATTAAAGAGCATGGTGAAATTAAAGAGCATGTCAAGTTTTGAATTTATATGCTGAAACGTTATGTTATAACCCACAGACATTTTACTGTAACATAACGTTTTTTTAAGATAAGTGGTACAGAAAATACACGTCGAATATCTTAAAGATATTTCTTGTTATATTTGATCGAGAGTGTAACCCGCCTCCCAGTTTCGCTGAATGGATCAAGTTCCCCACGGATACTACTTCCCTGTACCCCCATTTTTTTTCGTACCCTACATTTTTCGTACCCAATTTTTTTCGTACCTAATTTTCGCTCGTACCCAATTTTTGTCGTACCCATTTTTTTCCTACCCTAATTTTTTTTCGTAACCAAATCTTTTTTCAATCCATTTTTTTTGCATAATTTGTGTACCCAAAATGTTCGTAACCATTTTTTTCCTACCCAAAAAGTTCGTACCTTCATATACAATTGTGGTGATGTAGATAAAATTAAATAAATGCTTTTATATCAATCCTCTTCAAAAGCATCGTCACACCAGTACTGTCAGTACTTTGATCATGATCTATAGGAGGTTTTGGCGTGACGTCACAAGAGGGGTTTTCCGCTTCTAAAAAATAGATTGGCCGTCAACTTCTCGATCGCGGCAAATTGCAATGTATCAGAGTAAAGGTCGTCGGAAGACTTAATACTGACAATTTCAAATGATGTGTCATTTGGAATGGTACACGTACCGAAATGGCTCTTTAGCCGTATGTATTGTGCTAACTGTAATGCCAATTAATCTATGTGCGATTTTATTAATAAAGCATAGGTCTGAATATATTCGCAACGAAGAGCTGACGTGTTAGCAAATTGCAGCATGCAGAGTATTATGTCAATTATCTAAATAAAATAAGAAATATTTTGAGGGAACACGAATACATTCGCCGCAGAATGCACAAGCAATGTACGCTCATGGTAGGTCACATGACTTCAAAATGGCGAATGCTGAAATAAAAATTAAATATCTGTCAAGATGTTTAAATGTGTGCAAAAGGTATGTAACAGTTGACATTTGTTATTACTTTTAAGGTTTATTTATTGTTATGACTGTTCTTTACACCATGGCTTGGGTTTAAAACGCAGATAATGCACAGGTGGAAGTAACGTACCAAGGATAGTATTTTTTTTAAGGAGCCCAATATATTCAAATAAATATATAAAATCATGTTTAATGAGAAAAAAAATGACAAAGAGCCATGAAAAAAAATCCCCACCCTCTGATATTGGAATCATAACAAGGTAATTAACTAGAATTTATCATAGACCTGTCTTCGCGGGCCGCAAAAATGTCAAAAATAGCTTTAATCCAAAGCATCCCTTGATCCTCCTATGGGCAATTGGACAACCTTTTAAAAAAAGTTAACTTAAAAAAATGTGTCCAGTCGTTAACTCACAGTCGATCGATAACCAAGCAATATTTCCAGTCCGTTTGTGAACCCGAATAAATATTTGACAGACTTTCAAACAATATTTTTAAGTTTTTCCCTTTAATGGATAGCTCGCGTCCTATTCCTTTAAAACAATGAGGCATGTCACATAATGCATTTTAAGTTATCTTTTTTTGAAAGGTTGTCCAATTGCCCATATGAAGATTAAGGGATGCTTTGGATTAAAGCTTTGGCCAGCAAAGACAGGTCTATGATAAAATCTAGTTAATGACCTTGTTATGATTCCAATATCAGAGGGTGGGGATTTTTGTTCGTGGCTCTATGTCAATTTTTTGCTCATTAAACATGATTTTATATATTTATTTGAATATATTGGGCTCCTAATAAAAAAATAAATCAATACTTCTCTCTATCCATGGTACGTAACTTCCACCTGTGAGATAATGTAGGCAAAGATCTATAAATACACATGTTTCTTGATAGATCTTTGGTCTAGGGGAAACGCAGCATTTAGCACAACAATATAGATAAAGAAGGAAAACGGATAATACGATAGTTTCGCGATAGTTTACGAGGATTTTTTTTTTAAATCATGAGCAAAAAGCAATAAAGAATTGAAGTATTGAATACTAATACTTATTTCAATAAGGACATTTCGAACATTTTAAGATTGCACAAAGTCAAGTTCTATCATAAAAGTTTTAAACAAAGATAAGCATTATCAGGTTTCACGGCTATTTGACAGGTGACAGTCACAGGAGAAACTGACGCGCTCATCTTATTGTGATAATCTTCATATGGGCAGGCATTTGGTGAATGGTGTCACACTCTTAAATGAATCTTTTCACCCTTAAGTAAATTGAACATTTTTTTTTTTAGATTCGCAGATTTTTGTTGTAGTAAGTTACTTGAGCTTTTTGGATCCAATGTTTACAATTATAAATACAAAGCATTAAAGGGGTCTTTTCACAGATTTTGGCATGTTTTGAAGTTTGTCATTAAATACTTTAGGAGTCCTGGAGTAAAAACCAATTAGACCGCTCGACCATCCTGCCAAGTATATGTAAGAGACGTATTTTATGCTTTATATAACAAATCTTCCTAGTTTCACAAAATTTAACGACAACAACAGAACTCTCCAAATTATTCAATCGGTTCGCATTGCAACGCTTTATAATTTTCAGGTTTTTAAATCGTCAAAAGATGCATATAATGGCTATATTAGACCATGGTATATGTTCAGTATTACTGTTTCCTCACAAATATCATAACTAAAACTAAAATTTGCGAATCTGAAACAACTGTTTTCAATTTTGTCAATTTACCAAAACGTGAAAAGATCCCTTTAAATGGCAAACTTCGATAAATGCCATAATCTGTGTAAAGGTCCCTTTAAGCCATAATGGGGACATGGTCTCCCTTGAAGAGAATGCGTTTGCACCTGTCACAGATGTATATTCAAAATGTTTATTGTCTTGTGTATATTATCAATTATAAGTGGAGGCAAAATCAATATACTGATATGTTTGTTCCTGTTTTCTAATTAGTCCCCTACCGGTTTCACCGGAGGGGACTTATGGTTTTGACTCTGTCAGTCTGTCACACTTTTCTGGATCCTGCAATAACTTTTAAAGTTCTTAACATTTTTTCATGGAACTTGGAACATGGATAGATGGCAATAATGACATTATGCACGTCATTTCATTTCGTTCCTACGTCAAAAATTATGGTTGCTATGGCAACAAATAGACTAGAAATACTTCTGAAAATGGTGGTTTTTCTGGAGCCTGGGATAACTTTTTAAGTTCTTAATATTTTTTCATGAAACTGGAAACACGGATAGATGGCAATATGGACATTATGCATGGCATTTCATTTCGTTCCGACGTAAAAATTCTGGTTGCTATGGCAACAAATAGACTAGACATACTGCTGAAAATGGTGGTTTTCTGGATCCTGCGATAACTTTTTAAGTTCTTAATATTTTTTTCATGGTACTTGACACATGGATAGATGGCAATATGGACATTATGCACGTCATTTCATTTCGTTCCGACGTCAAAAATTCTGGTTGCTATGGCAACAAATAGACTAGAAATACTGCTGAAAATGGTCGTTTTCTGGATCCTGCAATAACTTTTAAAGTTCTCATTATTTTTTCATGAAACTTGAAACATTGATAGATGGCAATATGGACATTATGCACGTCATTTCATTTTGTTGCTAAATAAAAAATTTGGTTGCTATGGCAACAAATATATATCAGATAATCAAAAAAAATCTGGAATTTCTGACAATGGTGGAGCCGGTAGGGGACTTATATTGTTTTACAATAGTCTTGTTTAATTGAAGTTTAATTTTTAATTTACACTTTATTTGGGAATTTTAATAAAGACAAAGATCAGTTTAGGAAATGTAGATAACATCGCCGGAACAGTTGATATAAATGTATGAATTTTATTTCAGCCGTAAGTTTTGTATATTAATTTTAAAATGATACATGATTTAGAAGCTAAAATAAAAGTACAATTTAAGGCAAAGGAAGATATGAACTTTTCAAATAAAAAAGTAACCATTCTTTCAAAGTTTCTCCTCATAACTACTATACCTAAAATCGCTAAACTTACTTGCGGCTAGAGCATTTTGTATTACCTCTACATATTCAAACATGAAATGTTAAATAACCGGTAGAAATGGTAAAGTTGAGGGCAAAGGCAGATATGTACTTTTCAATAAAAAAAATGGATTGGCCTAAATTTCTACAAAGATTCGCTTATGAATATCTCCGAGACTATTCACATTAAAATCAAAAAGTTTTCGCACATTTTTATGTAACCTTTGAGATGATTCGTACATAAGAAGTATTTATAAAGAAACAAGACAGTTTTAGGCAAAGGCGAATATGTTTGTTAAATAAGAAAATCTGTATCGGTCTGAAATGTTACAAAGATTCGCTTATGAATATCTCAGAGACTATTTACGTTGAAATCAAAAAGTTTTCGCAGCCATGAACATTTTTGTATTACCTTTACCATTATACGAAAATAAGACGTATGTTAAAGAAATAATACACTTGGGAAAAGGCAGATATATGCTTGTAAATAGTCTAACTAGGCCTGAAATGTCTCATAGTATTATTATTTAATACCTGCAAAAATGTTAAAGTTAAAAGCACAAAGTTATATATTTTAGATCTTCTTTAGACTTCAACTTTATTATTTCCAAAAAACAAATAATTAAGTTTAAGGTAATGGCATACTTTTACTACTGCTGCTAGAACTTCCTTCTATCTCTTAGCGAATATTTACTTTTTAATAAACAATAAAGTCTTCTATAAATGTACCACTAAATTCTAGCCAAACGTCTTATTTATTGGAATAAACTGTCTTTGTGTTTATAAATGTGTTAAAAAAAGAACATTTGGCGAACCATGAGAGTAGTTAAATAAAGCTACATTACATACTGCTGTTTCAGATTACATGAATTTATACCATCGTCCGCGAGATCTTGTCACGATGACGTCATTTGTCCAGCGTCATTCATCGACGTGCGACGCTTCAATGTAGCTTTACCGTCAACTGCGCTCAGTAGAGAATCCTATGTACAAGGACAACTTAAAATGAATATAACAAGCATATCAACGGCAGAGAATGGTCACACACACGAAAAACATACCACAAAACCTTCTACACAACTGACTGGGGAATTTCAATTACGACATGCAGACAAACATAAGCGCTCAAAGACGGTTTTACTGCTGTTTGATTTTTACAAGGCCTCTGAAAAAGCTATAGCAAGTTACTGCAGTCTTTATCATGGGTACGGATTTGACGTTTTGTACGTAAAAAGTCATTTTAAGCACTTTGTATGGCCAAAAAACTCCCAAACGCTGGCATCGAAATTGTTACAGCATATTCAAACCGATGACTTCACATACGAAAACATTTTGGTGCATGCGGCTTCAATGGGTGCCTATAACTTCGGTGTGATTATGGCGGAAATGTACGAGAAACCGGAACTTCACGAAAAAGTGAGAAAGAAAATCAAAGCCGTCGTTTACGACAGCCTTACAATCGGGTCGCTAGATAACATGGCCAAGGGCGTTAGTCAAGGAACCCAGAACGTCGTGCTTCAAAAAATTTTACCCATACTGATGCATGCCTATTTCTATATTACTTGGTCGCAAACCGTTGCACTGTACGAGCACTACATCGCCGTGTTCAAGCAAAGACCTCTGGAAGTGCCAACATTGATGTTTACGTGTCGCAACGATCCAATGTCAGATTATCACGCTGTGGAAGATCTGGTGGAGTTGTGGCAGTCGCATTATAAGTTTCCCCTCACCCATCGGTGTTGGGAGAAATCGAGGCACGCCGCACATTTGCGAATTCATCGCGAGGAGTATGTGCGTGATTTGGATACCTTCTTGTCCAGTGTTCCTGATCTTGATGTAAACATAAAGCTTAAGGCAAAAATGTGACGTTTTTAATAATAATGAAAAAATACGCGCACACATTTGAAACCGTGTTGATCACCATTTCTCGTGTTTCTGAAAATATTAGAAATTTCATGCGCAAATGTGATGAACTGTGAGTACGTTCGTTGAAAACATTTACGCACGATTGATAAAAGGTTTGAACCAGTGTTCTTAATCTTTCACGAACGTGAAACTTATATCTAAAGTGTGAATAACTTTATAAAATGTAAATATTAATGAATGTGGAATCTGCTTTAGCACAGGTGGAAGTTTTAAGGAATAGTTGTTGTTGGTATTAACATGGTGATTTTACGTCCCCAAAACAGGAATTTGTGTTGGTCAAGAATGTCAAGTTTCCTCTCTTCCATCGGTGTTTTTGAGAAATTGAAGCATGTGACATTCTCGAATTTATAGCGAAAAATGTTGGGTGCTGTTAGTTGGACTCTTTCTTGCCAAGTGTCCCTTGCCTGTCTATGAACGTTAAACCTAAAAAAAAAATGTGAGGGACTTTTCAAAGTTTGGGATCTGGGAAAACATGGCTTAATGCATGTGCGTTAAGGAAGTACAACTGTAATGGGCAATATTCCAAAACCCATTAAATGTATTATTTTCATTAACTTCATACCATATGTGGTCTTATTACAAAATTTTAGGGTGGCTTTCCATGCCAAAAAAAATCGTGATTTTTTTCTGTATGATGACCCATAATTTGAATTTTCTTCTAAATTAAATTACCCCTGGGGATAAATAAATTCAATTGACTCATATTTTTTAGCATTTTTTTAACAATGTTTGTATATTTAGTACAGGATATGATTGAAGATGATAAAATAACTTATTAATACGATTCACGATTGTTGTTATTTTATGCTGTCGCGAAAATATATTACTTACGGTTAATTTTTTACACAATTTTTTAAGAAAAATCTATGTTGACGTCGTAATATATTGTACTATGCATATCAGCGATACAATCTATTATTGAATTATATAAAACATGTTTTTATTTAAGATTTATACTTTGTAAATAATAAACCGAACAAAACGGGCATCTCACGACTTCAGTTACGATAATTACCGACATTAGCCGATGTAAACCGATCTTACAAAAAAAACGATCTTACAAAAAAAAACAGATTAACCTATGCAGTCCGCTTAGGCTACTCAACGGAATGAAATAGGGAATTTTTCGTTTGAATGAAGATAGCATAAATCCAGTTTATGCGGAAAGTTTCGTCCCTGGAACGACTGGGACGACACTTAACCCACATGTATCAAACACCGTTTTACCAAATTACTTATTAATAATATTTCTCATAATATGATAATAGGTGCTACCTAATTTACGGGCAAAAGCTTATTTGATAACCACGTATCGTAATAAATATTTGAACATTATTGTGTAAAAAACATTATAATTGTTTCAATAATAAAGTAACTCAGCCAAAATAAATCTTATGTTTTGCTTGATGAAAAAAACCCGTTTTACATCTGCCAAGCTTTAACATTTAATATCTCATAATTGTGTGCTTTTTCAGCCTCTGGAATTAAAAGCTGGTTCGGTGACTGCGGCGTAGTAGATATGGTGTCCGCTAAGTGACTTGGGGGTCTCGGCATTGATCCCTTAAGTGGAAGTGTTCTTAAGATCACCCTTAAGATGCCAAGTACTGGTCCTATCCAGGAAACAGGTTATTTCATTAAATGTCTCAAGTCAAATAAAGCTGTTGATTCAATCATAAACTGATTTAACATAATCATAATAATGTAATGTGTCTGATCAATTGTGATTGACAGGATTATCAATGTATAATTATGTGAACTGAAGGATATCTTACTTGTTGTTTTTTTTTTGCAATTAAAATATTTCATAAATAACGGTATCTCACTAGGTTAAAGTTTTCTTTTGCAAACTATTGTCGCATAGTTTAAATTATGTTTCCACTAAGAACAAGCCATTTTGTAGTAATTCAAAAATCACAGTCTAAACTGCATACACTTAGTTTGTAGCTGTATGGTAAATATTTAAATGCAAACAAACATAAGGTTATATCATCCATTTTTTTTAATTTATACATTCTAATAACACAAGCAATACACACATATATTTCAGTAATCAAATGAGCTTATTTATATGTCAGTCTGTCTAGGCTTAGAAGAAGCATGTAAATTATGTTAGTATTTTCAGTCCATATATAAAACTTATATGGAAATGCATTGCGATACAATATAAAGAAGTGAACACTTCACATCATTTATTTGCACATAAAAGACTAGTAACACAATCAGTAATGCTTAAACACTGTCATCAACTTACAAGAATATTTACGTATTATGTAGTTACAAAGTGAAGTTATCTTTTGAAAAACTGTTTAATGAATTCCTTATGTATCATAATCCATTCAATGCATTATGAAAAACAAGAATAATACTGAATAGTATGCAGTTTATTCAAAACAATATATTATACATACAATTTTATAAATAAACAAATTGACGATTTTGCATCTAGGATCTTTAATAATTATTTTAGCATAGTGAAATAAAGACCCTTATGCCATCCTATCACTATATTCAAATGAGTTTATGAACTCAATAAACTTTCTTCTTCGTCACACGCTACGTCATGTACTCTACATTACTGCTGTTCAAATGAACCGGAGCAGTTTATCAAATAATAGCCGTTGGTAAACTCAGTTGCATTTGCAGATTTCTGCATACAAACATAATTATGTTTAAACTTGCACAATGTTTTATTTATCTATGGTAAATGCCCTTATTGTACAAGAAAATAATTTAATATATAAATACACAAAGAATGGAAAACATTCCATTACACAACAGATGAATGAGTGGATAATACCCGTGTACAAAACGGGACGTTCCGAATTCCAGTGTGGTGCTATTTTTACCATCATATACTTTACACAGCTCTATGCCTAACGTGAAATAAATAGGAAAGCAAACATTGCAGATTATTTATGAATTATGCGATATGTGTATGTCTTGTTGTACACTCTTAATGTTTAAGTAAAATGTCAAAAGTATATGCATGGATTATAAACAATGCACATTACACGAAATAAGGAAAATGTGATAAATTGACAATTCAAATATGTCGATATACAGTACATGTACATGTGAAATAAGTCGCGATTATAATACATCGTCAAAAAAAATTGGGGGAAAATGACGCAATAAGTAAGTCATTTTATCCCATCATCAGACGTGCATTGTCGAAATAAACCACTGTGGAATATATTTTCCTGTATTTCGGCAATGCTGAAATATAGCTGTCACACGCGGCGGAGGATGGTCATATTACTCGGAATCAACTATAAAGTTATCATTTTTTAGTAAAATCGAATCAGATTCAACAAAACAAACACTTTGATACCAAGATGTAATATATTTTAAAGACAGAATGCAACATAAAAAGCAAAATAACATTATTTACAAATATTAAGTGCGCGTACTCATGACGTCATTATTAACAAGTCACACGACAAAAGTCATATTCTTTTCCGCTAAAGCTGCAGTGTTAAAAATAGTATTGTTTTCATTATTTCTTTAAAATCGGAGACGCAGAGGTATGATGAACAGAAAAACAGGTTAGTTCCTGATCTTTTTGTTATATATTAGGCTCGGGACGAATAAAACAATGTTTGCTTAAAATAACTTTGGGATTTTCCGTGTAGTTCGATTTTCCTATTCTTTTTTAATGAAATAATTTACGGCTAAGAAAATTGATGGGATAAATCGAATACTAGGTCGGTGCCGAATACAGCGAAGTTTATTTTGCTCGGCTCGAAAATCTGAACCACTCGCCAAGGCTCGTATTTCAGATTGTCTAAGCCTCGCAAAATAAACTTCGCTTTATGCGGCACCATCCTTGTATTCTCTATTTATGACGCCATCAATCAGCTTATTCATTATACGGATGACGAAAAATTATGTCATATGACTAGATTTAAAGGTTGAAGGTCGTATAATTTTGAAGCTAAAGTTTTCTCGACTTTATTTCTTATGAAAAATCATTCAGTGGTAAAGTAAAAAGTAGTCCGTGCACGCGACAGATATATCCCACAAGGTTGAATACAGGTTAGTATATTCCATAAGATGTTATACCGTCAATGTAGCGTTGAAAATGGGATAAACAACTGTTCCATATACGATGTATGTAATTTATTAGTCATAAGAACAGTTTAGTTCAGAAAATTGCATAGTAATAATATTTTGCATTCGTATGTTCTCGAAAAGGGGAGCATGTAAAAATCGAACAGTTCGTCCATCTGTAAAACCAAGAAATCTAAAAGTAATAGCTATTACATTAAATCTATCAAAACTATTTATCAGAAACTTTAGATTACGTCTTCACTACTAGTAAATGCAATCCCATTTACTCTCTTTTGTATTTTCACATATTAATCCCTCAAAAAATTGCAATGTTTTTCGTGCAATCCAATACATTGAATACTACGGTATAAACTGGACAAAGTCATCCAAAATTGCGTCGAGGGTGCAATTCGTTTAAACAAATATACAATGCACGTACTTATTGTGACATATAATATAACTTGTTAAAACAGCGTACCGGTATATCAATATAATGAACAGTGCAGGCATTCTGATGCTAAAATAAAGTTACACCTGTGTCTTGTTTGATTTGCTCTTTATATGTTTACCAGGGACCTAAACAAACAATTGTTTGTAGAGGTCCCTGTGTTTGCACATGGGCATCGATTTTCTTGTTTGTTTGTTTGGCTCGTGGCATGTTTACATATTTGCTTCAAAGTTGTACCGTGTATAAACAAAGTTTACCCTCTGTCTGTTACCCAGCATGCTAGCGCAGTTCGTCAAAGCGATGCCTTGACAGACGGAGACATCGCATGAGCCTCGAGCTTTTTTACCATTTATGACAAATTGTACTTTACATTTCTTTGCAATCAATGAATAACATGCATACTCAAAATGAACGAATATTTCGCAAAACAGTCCGTAAAATAAAGTTAACAATCTATAAAATCAGTGTTCCTTATAGCAATAGCCACATTTCGTTATCTCGTTAAATCTATGTTACCATACCACAACTAGCGTTGAAATTTTAGCTATTGATACTGTATATGGAACATTTTTTTGTATGTGTTACCTTTATTTTTCGAAATATTGTACGAAGAATTTGTTGATTTTGAGTGTGTATTGGCTTTGAAGCAATACACCAATGTCTGCGTGTTTGGCATAGTTTGTTTAAACTGTATGTATGTTTGTATTATATTGATTCAGAGGCGTATCCAGAAAATGTTCAGAGGGGGGGCTGAACTGGGGAGGGTGTCCCGTCCTGTCGTTGAATTTTTTTGAAATGGCACCTTGAAATGACGCGATTTCATGCTATCTTATCAGCATTGTGCATGATAAAAGTGCATGCAAAACAAACAAGAACTTTAGTTCGGACATCAAGTTTGACAGACAAACAGACACACAGGGGTTAATCAAATGTCTCTCACACCACTAAAGTGGTGGGAGACATAATCTTTATCCAGAAATTGTTAACAGTGTTAGGTGGGTGGACCTCTTAATTAACCATGTTGTCGAATGGGGGAGGGGGAAGGTGCGGGAGGGGTGTCCCCTCCTGTCGTTGATTTTTTTTAATGGCACCTTGAAATGACGCGATTTTATGCTATCTAATCAGCATTTTGCATGATAAAAGTGCATGTAAAACAAACAAGAACTTTAGTTCAGACATCAAGTGTGACAGACAAACAGACACACAGGGGTAAATCAAATGTCTCTCACACCACTAAAGTGGTGGGAGACATAATCTTTATCCAGAAATTGTTAACAGTGTTAGATGGGTGGACCTCCTAATTAACCATGTTGGATATCCTACTAAGTCACCCTCTTGTATGGGTAGATATTTATCAAACTTGGTTGTAATCATATTATGTATTATCTTGTTGAGTCTTGTGGTTCAAAAACTGCCAAATAAGGCAAAGTCATTGATAAACCTTTTTTACAAATTATAAAAATAACATTTTAACAACACTCTTTATTTCAAGTTCTATCAATGCGGATGGTCGAATGATGATAGAGCGGTAGACTTTTGCTCCATGGCTCCAGGGGTCAGTGGTTCGAGTCCCATTGAGGTTTAATTTTGTTTTAAGTCTTTAATTGTATTCTTGTTTTTTTATTGGAGATTTTTACACCCAATGTTAACATTTATCAATATAACGCATTTAATGGCAAACTTCAATACATGCCAAAATCTGTGAAAAGGCCCCTTTAAATTCATCAAAGAAACTTACCGAAAAATTAATGAGCCATTTGTATACATTTACCTATAGCTAATCAAATAGAGCAGCTTATCACTTACAGTCAGTGAAGCGTGCAGGTCACATAACCCCAAACCGGAACTCCTGTTTACAGGGTTACATGCAGTCAATTGGATATATAGCACACATTGTTCAGTGAATGCTGCCTAGGATTTGTAAAATAGAATGCAAATGGTTGTTTTTGGTATTAATTTGAAGGTATATTTGTAAGCAATAAGAAAAAAAGCCATTTTTGTGCTCTACTTTTTCTGTTGATGGTTCCCGGCTTTGAAAGTAGGTCATACAATTTGAGTAAAATGGTCGCCTCCACATGTGTCAAAACATGGTGTGCCTATTCTAAGGTAAATATTTTGAGTTACAACACATAGAATTTGATGGCATGCATTTTTTTCAAAAGATTATGCATTTATCTTTCCAATGATGTATGATGATATAGTGTTGAAACGCTTGGTCATGGTAACAATTGATATCGAACATCAACTATTTTATATGTAACATAGAAGGAAATTAATTGCGCATGCGTAACCTGCAGTTTAGCTGGCGAAGGTTAGATCGTCTGTACACATGCCTGGGGGCTGATCACACAAATTGACAGCTGTTTATGGCTTAATTAGGGGCATATGACAGGAAATACACAAGTGGATTGAAACTATAAGGGGCTCATTTAAAAAACAAAAGTCGTATCTTCCCAGCCAGCTGGGGGGGGGGGTTTAGCCCCCTAGCCCCCCACCTAAATACGCCTCTGTGATTACACGTGTTAACGAATAGCAAAATAAATATTGTTTACCCCAAAGCGCTGTCAAAAATAATGTCTTCTGACGTCTCCTTCGCAAGTTGTGAAATATACACATATGAATAACTTACCATACCGGTAAATCATAAATAACGAACAAGCAGCGCAAGGCTTTACACATTATTCACTTTAAAGTTATTTTTAATCGAGGAACTCATTAAACTAATTTGTGTTGCTTTTGTGAGTTAACAGATCCACTGAAACGCCTAGTCCGACTTAATAATTATGTCGGGCTATGCGTTTCTGTGGATATGTCAACTAGAAGTTGTTGTAGCTGTTATAGTGGTTGTAATAAAGATAATTGCAAAGACACGACTTGCCACATGTCCGACATAATTACACAGAAACGCATGACTTGTCAAACGCCCGGCATCATTACACAGAATCATAGAATCGCATGACTTGTCACACGCCCGACATCATTACAAAGAAACACATGACTTGTCACACGCCCGACATCATTACAAAGAAACACTTGACTTGTCACACGTCCTAAATCATCACAAAGAAATACATGACTTGTCACATTTCGACATCATTACAAAGAAATACATGACTTGTCGCATTTCGACATCATTACAAAGAAATACATGGCTTGTCACACGTCCTAAATCACCACAAATAAACGCACGACTTGACACACGTCCGACATAATTACAAAGAAGTGCACGACTTTACACGCGTCCGACATCATTTCAAAGAAACTTATGACTTGCCACACGGTCGACATTTCAAAGAAACACATAACTTGACACACGTCCGACATCCTTACACAAAAGAAACGTGTGACTTGAAACACTTCCGACATCATTACAAAGAAACGCAGCACTTGGCACACGTCCGACATCATTACAAAGAAACACATAAATTGACATACGTCCGAAATTATTACAAAGAAACGCTAACTTGACACACTTATGACATCATTGCAAAGAAACACACGACTTTTTACAAATCCGTCATTATTAAAAAAAAGGATAACTTGAGACACTGAATCAGATGGTGGTACGTTTAACCAGGGACCCATACAAACGAATTCATGCATACTAGTATATTATTATTTCGACTTTAAATGGACTTGCTCTCAGTTTTTTTTCCGTACGTTTGAAAAAAGTCATTTGTAGAATCTTCTTTCAAAAGTTAGGTATTTTAGAATTTAATGAATATAATAACTCGTGACCTACAGAAGCGCAAGATTATACGCCATCACTACACCACGCTGCATTAAAAATGTTGTTGTAAGTTTAAACGCTGTCTCGGTGATACGCTTTTTTGCATAGTTATCGATGAAACACGTTACAATAACCATAGTATTTGTTCTGCGTTTGATTAAACGGTTAATAATAAACGAACCGCTATTTTGAGCATTTCTCCAAGTCATGAATGTTGCTGTGCTTGTTTGAATATAATGTATACATTCTTTTTAAATGTATGACAATTTATGTGAAAATATATTTTTTCCAAAACTATGAAAATGTTCCTTTAGATAGACATACACTAAATAGTATTTTGTGTGCGAAATTAGACGTTATGTATATTCATTTAGTTTTTTTATACCGTATAATCATTTCTATTCGTAGCACATTAATTTTCGTTAACTTCGTGGGCTGACCGATACACGAATGTAATACCAAAACATCGGTAAACGAGCGACTCGAATTCCTTATGTTTTCCAAAGTCATTTTTTCAAAATTTAACACGAAATTGCATACCCACGAATATACATTATTTTTAGGGATGGGACAGAATATTCGAATATTCAAAATCGGCCGAATATTCGATTCCAAAATTCATATTCGAATATTCTATTTTTATGCAAAGGCACTTCCAAAAAAGTACATGTACAAATTCGCTGTTTTGGTTTCCATTATAATTCATCGCTTTGATAACAGCTGCCATCAATGAACGAGGTGATAACTGGTAAACGGGAGGGTATAAGGAGAGGGACCAATTGTCAATTTTCTCTCAATTCAGAGTTATGCAATATAATGTACACATTATTTTCTAAACATCAGTATAATATGAAAGTCAATTTATGTGAAACAATAACGTTTATTGATAAACATTTAAAAATCTGTATTTTTACATGGTTTTTAACCTCAGCGGTCAATTGAATAAACAGTGGTTTATATAAGCTGTAGTTACTTGATTAGCGCAGTTATTTACATGGATATGTTACCGCCATATATTTCTATTTGTATAAACGATGGTAACTCCGTTATAACCTAACCATTGAACTTTGTTAACTTACCACTGTAAAATTACCAATAACACAATCCTGAAATTGACATAGTTTTCGCGCAATTTGTCAGCTGAACATTGTCCAATATAGCCTTTGACTCTGTCACAAAAGAAATAGGCGAACAACGTGCTTTAACCTTTAGTGACCGAGAAGTGAAAGTTTTAAAGAACTTATTGAAAGAAAATCTTCATAAAATCAAAGCAGATGAAAGCGGTCACTCGTTACCTAATATGTAATGTACACCATGCTCCTTGTAGTCAGAAACTTGGTACTAGACATTATTTAAAGCCCCATTAACACTCAAAATCAACGAATATTTCGTAAACTATTTCATAACATAAAGTTAACCCATACAAAATCAGTGTTCCTTAAACCAATAGCCAAAATTCGAACGCTAGATGTGGTCTGGTAACATAGATTTAACAAGATGCAATGTTACCAGACCACATCTATCGTTGAAGTTTTGGCTATTATAACTAAGTAACATTGATTTTGTATGGGTACACTTTATTTAACGAAAGAATTTACGAAATATTCGTTGATTTTGAGTGTTAATAAGGGCTTTAAAAGGATCTGTCTGGTTATGATGTTTACGCATTAAAGCGCAAATCTTATTAATTTATCGTGATGATATTACTATTTTGATAAATTTACATTTATTTAGCGACACGGATTCAATTAACATGGACCGAAGTACGGCGAAACGAAGCAATAAGACGAAACGAACACATACAGTTTAATATATGTTGTCACAAGATTTATTATCGAATCCCGGGTAAATGCAGTTTCATGCAATTGCAGTGCACGTTTGGCAGCAATAAAACGAAACTTAAACATGCTTTTTACATAATTTCACGAAATTTATTATCGAATCCTGCCTGTTTAAAGTTTTAAGCAATAAAAGTTTGCGTTTTGCAACACTGCGTTTTGCAAAATAGATTCTATATTTGAAATATGAAATGAGTAAAATACGCATAAAATAGTTCTTTGGAACGAAAGCACTTGCATTGAACATCAAATTAACTGCAGTTTGTATTTTAGAAGCTAATATGTATTTAATGTTCATGTCATTGAGCATTAAATATTGGGGACTAAAAATGATAACTACATTCGTTTCAAGTTACCGAATTAATATACGTACCATCACTAAAAGTATGTTTCAGTTAAGCTTTATTTAATTTAATTCTCGTATAGTTGATAAGTCTACTTATTGTTTTATTCATTTAGCTTACCGTACCTTATATAGCTTGAATAGCGATTTGTGTGACCTTATAGAAGGTTTAAACGAATATCGGCACAACTTGTCTTATATCGGGACGCCGGGACAATCAACCAAATCGCGGTCCCGTCGAGATCTGGCATGTATGTTTTAATTCCGCTATTCATATATCAAATCAATGATCATCTAATCAGAATTTATTTCCTCAAATTTCTACCAATTAAATCGTCGTGGTTCTTAATTCCAGCAAAAATAGCGAAACCAAAAGCATACATATGATCAATGGAAAGTAATCCAAATCAATAAGAAGTATTTTATAAATTAGAATTACGGTTATGTGTTTTCCTGAAATATATTACGTCTTATCAAACTAAACAGTATTTATTTAAAAAAGAAGAGCATAATATTCAATGATCTTTAACAAATATATATTACTCTATCCAACTTTTCAAAGCTGCACATAAGAAACGATTTATAGTGGCATTTGTGGCAATCAGGAATAGTAATTTGCTCCGGACGGTCATAAGTTCGGACATTTTAATATAAGGTTTAACAATCGAATATTCGAATATATTCGAATAATGACAAACTAATATTCGAATATCATTTCCAGTATTCGTTCCCGTCCTTAATTATTTTACAGTATTTTCTACAAGCCACGTATTGTGGGCGTTCTTTGATAGAGCAGGGCTGGTATTCATAAAGCTCCTAAGGGTAAACTTAAAAAAAATCCTTAAATAATTAAAACTTCCTTAAGTCTTATGCTCTTTTATTTTGGTGTCTTTTGTTCATTTAATTGGTTTATTTAAGTAAATTTTGTATAGAAGAACAGTATTTTGACATTACAAAACTGAAATCATTAGAATTTCTATAGAAAATTGAACTTTAACATTTTCCCTAAAATCCAGCTTATGTAAAGATGTGCCTTAGGAGCTTTATGAAAACCAGCCCTGCACTTTTTTATACCGTTATATCGTATTGAGAGCTGTAATTTGGCTACTTTCAAATGTACTTATTCGTATGGGGCTTTGGATCATTACGTTTTTAATACTACCAGAAACTTTTTTCTTTAAGATACGAAAAGGAACTTAAAAATAGTTACAAATCGCCAAAGTGTGACAATATGACGTACGGTTTGGGTTAAAAGTACAGACACGCACAACAGCCTCAACAGGCACGAATGTTGTAGTAAAATGTAATCGCGTTATCATAAGGACGGGAACCAGAGCTGTTCAATATATAACGGCGTATGTCTTGGAAACAACAACTCAAACTTTACGACAAAATAAAGTAACTTGGCATCGAACATGTTTTATAATATAAATATGCGAAATTATCAAACCAGTAAAACAATAAAACATTGAACATAGTGACATACAGTAGGAGATAAAAAAATGAGTGAACACCGTATTTGAGCAAAATCAAGGACTAGAAACACGTCTCTGAATAAATTTCACGTAAAGGTTTTTCATAAATAAACGACGGCAGATACCAACTTGTGTCGATTCCTTTGCAAAAACTATGGTACTGTTTGGTCGCTATGGCATGGGCGTCTGACTGGGTGCCAAATAGTCTCCGAATCAAAATATTCAAAATAGACTGGTCAAACCGGTGGCAGTCGAAGTAAACCTCCCCGTAGTTTCCGCAGCCGATGTATTCCCGCGCTTTATAATCGGGAAACATGCATCCCAGCGTTAAAGCACACGACACCCAGGGTTTCATGAAGTACTGAGTCACTGTCGGATTCGAATATAACATTATGTATCCAGCCTGAAACTCGGTGGCGTTTTTAAACGCGCATGGCTCCTCGTTGAGAAATTCGAATGTTTTCGTATGCGTGCGCATCGCTACGGATCCCTGTCCGGTCGAGACGACAACGCCTAAATATTTCGCTCTTTGGAAAAATGGCCTCAGATCGAGGTCGTCGAAACGCACGGACGTGTCCATCCATACGACAAAGGGATGTTCCTTGGCGACCTCCTTCGAAAAAAAACGACGCAAAATAAAAGTAAACAAATGAGCTAAATATAAAATTATTAGATAGAGTTAAAGCGATACATTATAAATATCGATTCAGTTGTAAAGTCGTCATGTGCATCACCTACCATTTAAAACATCCCTAATAAAATGCATACGTTTTGGTCATGTAACCAGAAACACATGCAATAACTACTCACACGAAGCTGGGCTAGTATTTAGATTGGAAAAAATCCAGACTAAAAACTCGTTCATTAAAAAAGAAGAGTCAAATCCTTATTTCTAAAAAATCCAAGAACCAAAGTTCAAAATTAGAGAGGCCCTGATTTACCCTCACTGCTCTAATGGCGATGCGCATTAATACTGGTGCGTGTACGTCGATTTACTGATTATTTGCGTGCCGAGTAAAAAGTAGTTGAACTGTTCCCAAGGAGATCTGTTAAAATTGCCTAATCGTGCCAACAGTCTGAAAAGATATAGTCTTTACGTCAGATTCGAAGGGATGCTATTATTTGAATTGTGTGTGCCTTATTACAAAAAATCTGGGACCTCCGAATGGTAGAACAATTTCGTGGGTTGCAAAAAACAACAACAATTTAATCCATATGAGATCATATAGCACAGTAAGGCGTGATTGGTCTTTGTCGGCTCGGGTGCTTCTTACACGTACCCCGGGTACTCTTAAGTATACTTACATGTACTCCGGGTACGGCAAATATACTAAAACGTACCCGGAAAATTTAACGCTAAATCGGTCGTTGTCGGCTTTTTTTTAAATTAATTATATTTGCATTTAGATGTATGTAAATTTTATGTAAAATGGCCCCTATATTATCGAAACTCATACTCAAAAAGCATGTTGATGCAGTTTTTTAAATGGAAGTTTGTTTATGATAATCAGTAGCGCGTTTTACGACATCGGATTTCGGGCGGGAATACAAATCGGGTAAAGTCTAATATCGATCGGGTAGGATTAAGTATATTTACCGTACCCGGGGGACATGTAAGTAGTAACCGAGTCGACAATGACAAATCGAGCCACAGTATGCGTAAATTTATGCCAAGTTGTCTTAATTTTCTTGTCACTTGATATGTCGCACCTGTAGCACGAGCGGTTTCCATGTGTAACCGTATATTACTCGCACGTGCGGAGGATAGAAGTCGAATCGGAACTGGCGAACCTCGCACTGGCAAAAGGTAAGTAACTGGAAAATTGACACAAAACAAACCATCAATAATATCCGTCAAGGTTTCACAAAGTCTTATTTAAATACACGTACACATCGTATCAATATAAAGTTGCGGGTAATGATTATTGTGAAATAACATGCATAGTTCGATAAACTGTACAGTTCTATTCAAGTATTTTTCTTAAATATTTCAGGAATGGTGACTGAAGTATACCCTCTACTTATTTAAGGGAGATAAAATAATTTCATCCTTAACCTCTGTTTGCACTTACTCACCTCTCTGATTAATGACTGTGAAAGGTCCATGCTGTAAACTATCACTTTCAAGGCCGGAAACTGCCTCCGCACTATTGAGTTAATGTTTTCAAACAGACGCTTGGATTCGACGAAATGGTTCGACGAATAGGCGGTGACGAAAACCGGGCTTGACAACGTCTCGCGGGTGTCTTGGACGGGTTTCTCCGGAAATAGTTCTGTAAAGAATACAGACTGGTTATCACCTGGTGTGAATTGGTGAAAGTATGATGTCACAATATGTAGCTTCACCTATACAGAGAGGACGTGACAGATTCAAATCATCCGTGGCCTAGGGGAAACGCACTGACACCAGAAGGAAGCCCCCCCCCCCCCCCCACTCTTAGATTCACATATTAATACGAATCACTCACGTTTTACCAGCATAATCTACACAAAATGAATACGCTTTCTTATTTTAGTAATAGTTATTAGAACGGAAAATAACAGAAAAGTCTATCGTTGTCTTAAGCATCAAAAGCTCATCGTCATAAACAAACATACATAACAACATGCATTAGAAATAAAAATAAGACATACATCATGGCGAAGATAAATCTATTTAATTATTCAGAAAATAAACATATTTTCGGGGAAAATGTCACATAGGTGTGATTAATACGTACTGACCAAATAATGTACCTGTAGATTAATAACTGTAACAATGATGGTATTGTTTTGGACAGGTTTTTTTGTTAACAAATATGGTTATTTTATGCTACATGTATATGACATTTCTCCGTATTTCAACGCATTTGAAACAAAACATGACTGGTTTTCTAAATACTGTTTTGTTTGAACTATTAAGTAGTTCGATAAACTTGTACATGTTAAGACGGAATCTTTATTTCTTTGGTTTGAAAGTACATGTATTTCGAACATCATATGAATACTAGATATAGTTCCCCATATATAATCATTGAGCTGGATGATATGGCGTTATTAGTTATGTACTTGTCTCTTAATTTGTTTTAAGTAACGGGATACATAAATCAGTGTTCATTTTTCAAGGAATAGTCACATATCAGTAAAACTGGCTTGGTTACGAAGGTCCAGTACTTTCGATGATTTATTATTTGCTTTATTTTTGCATTCAATTTCTTATCTCTGTTATAGCGTTTTTTAAATACAGTTTTCCAGTTGTTTTTTTGTGTAAATAATTTCAAAAGTATTTAAGACTCATGACAATTATGTCTACATGCAAATGCGGGAAGAATCGAGCAACTACGGCGATAAACAATTTGTTGACATTTTTACATTAAGTTTATTTACATTTACAATAGTTGTTACAACGCGCTTTAGTTTTCCGCTTCGATAAATTCCCGAATTTAGCAATTATAGTTTACAAGCGGCACTTAATAAATGGAACATAATATCTATGAGTACGTTCATGTCTGACGGTTGGATGAACATAGAATGAATTGCTTTTGATGATTTTCTTTATCATGTATTTTGATCCACCACTTACCACGAAAGTGTCAAATAATGATGAGAAATTGGGTGAAATATTTGGGTTTTCTTTATATACGAAATATTGACAAGTATATCAGTGGCGAGTATGCATGACGGTCAAAAGATTAAATATTTAGATCTGGTGTATGTTTAACAACAAAAGGGGAACGAACAAGCCTTAGGCTGTATTTGCATTATTTCTTATTTGTATCACAACGCTGATCGCATAGAACACTGACCAAGGGGATTTATAACTGAGTTTCACGGGGCAGATGTTAGAGGGAAACAAGGAGTTAGCGTTTAGACTTGGAGACGTACGGATCGAGAAAGACACAATCATGTAGCAATCACAACGTATTTGTATAACTGAAAATATTAAGTATGTTAGACATTAAATTGGACTAGAAACTGATATGTGGTGTTGTTGAATATTTTATCCTATATTATGCAGAGAAATTAACATAAATAGTGAGGGACCGACTTGTCCCATGCGCGGCACGAGAAAATGGTAGTTAATGCAAAACTCGTCATCTTGGCATTATGCGCATGACGAGATATCGAATGATAGGCTACACACTGGTAATTTAAGAGATTGAACATTGTTAGTAACTATGTGTCGTCCATGAACTATGAACGATTACGCGAAACAGGACGTTAAATGGTGCTCGTGAACCAAGGATTCGAACAAAGAAATACTACCACTTACGATTACGAAGCCATGAAAAACAACGCGAAGAAACTCCGTTTCGGCAACTTTTGTAACCAGTAACAACGACCGTGAGCCGGGAACAACGACATCAGACCGCACATATTCTACAACTTCCGGTGAGTGACTGTTTTATTTCCTAACGCTTGTATCAAAATGGCAAATCAAATAATCCCTGAGTTATTTCAAAATTTGAATGAACAAATTAAAGATGTTAAAACGGCCATAAGCACTCAGACTATTTCACAGGTTGTACAATCATTTGATGGAAATTCAAAAGAATTTAAAAATTGGATTAAAAATGTAGAAAAATATGGAACGCTTACCAATTTAGATGAGAATAAATAAAAATTTGTTGCTTACCAATCTAGTAAAGGGCTTGTTAGTGATTACATACAACGCTTTTTGACTGATGATCCGACAGGGACGTGGACAAATTTAAAGGAACAGCTTAAATTAAGATTCGCGGAAATTCAAGACCCACAATACGCTTTCTCATTATTAAAGACGACTAAACAAAGGACCGACGAAAATGTTCAAATATACGCTGAGCGACTTTATCTCTTGCGACTGATGCATACGAAAATATGGAAGGAAATTTAGACTATAAAGAAAAACAGTTAGTAGAAATTTTTATCGACGGATTATCGCACGATTATTTGAGACTTAAATTAATGCGCGAAAATCATGCAACGTTATCAAATGCTTTAAAAAGCGCTATACATGAGCAAAGTGTCAGAGCTAGGTTTGAGTTACGATCACAAATAAATGGACTTGATAACATTACGACCGATAATATTCAGACAAATATCGATTATATTAGGTCATCTATTGTTTGCACATATTGCAAGAAACACGGTCATTCTATTGAAATCTGTCGCCGTAGGCAACGCGAGATAAGAGCATATACGGGAGGGCGGAACGGTCATACGATAGATCAAAACGGTATCAGACGCAAGAACGAATATGACAAAAATTGGAAAGATAAAATTGATTGTTGGAATTGTGGTAAATTAGGACACTTTAGTAGAGAATGTACTCAAAGAAAAACGTACATTAATCGAAAAAACTAGGAAATTCTTACCAAAAAGGGGTCTATGGTAAGAATGAAAAAGTCGAGACATATAATATCGCTTTGTGTGGTAGTCCAAATTCTTGTGTTATTTCAACAGGTGGGTTTCAATTTAGAAGCCTGATAGACTCCTGTGCTGAAGTTAGCATCGTGAGTAAACGTACTTATGATATGTTAAAACAAAAACCCGCACTGATAATTAAAAAAGTAAATCTAAAGTCGGTAAACGGAAATTCATTATATGTCCACGGATGTGTAAAATTGAGATTCAAAATAGGGAGCATATATGAAGAGCACATGTTTTTTGTAGTAAGTAACGTTAATAGAAATGTTATTTTAGGAAGAGACTTTTTACAAGATAATGGTGTCCGTTTATACTTTGATTTGGGATGTCTGAGGATTGATAACTGTTATGTACCTCTAGAAGAAGATGTACATCTTTCAACGATAGCAAGAGTAACTAGACATACTGTGTTAAAACCACAAACTGCATATAGACTCTTTGCTCAAGCTAAAAGAAACTGCATACGTTCAAATACAAATTATGAATTTAATGGAATAAGCAATTCTTTCTTTGATAATGAACCTGGTTTAACAATTGTTAATTCAGTAGTCAAGACAACGCGTGATAGACAATTTCCCATTTTAATTATAAACAATACGCACAAAACAATAAGGCTTAGACGACACTGTGCCATAGGGCGAATAAAATCGGTAAATGATATAGAGAATAATAGGTTAGTGTTGATTATAGATCAGGTTTATCATGCGAGGCTTAGAAAACAAAAAGCACGAGCCTTGGCGAGTGCTTTTTCGTTTTCGTGCCGAGCATGATAAACCTGATCTATAATCAACACTAACCTATTATTCTATTTATCCCACTTTTTATTCAGTAAACTATTTTTATTTAAACAAAATAAGTTTTCATGAGTGTTTGTCGTACTTTGATAATGACTGTAGTGTAACCAAGGTCAGTGTATTACTCCGCGTTCCAAAAATAACCGCTGATCAAATAATCATTTTTTTTTTAAATCAGAATATCGTTCTGTAACAAAGTGTCGAGCGTTATTTATTACAATTTTAATAATATTGAATTGCAAATCTTTAAGTTTTATGATATCAATATGACATTAAGTTGTTATATACAAGGAACTACATTTGTTTACAACGTAGCCTAACACCACAAACAATTCACTTTCGATATCAAACTATCGAGTCGATCACGAGGTGCACAATATTTCCTTCTTTGTTATAATATGTGGTTATTTCGTGACAAAATAACAAAGATTACTTGGATTTAAGCTAATTATATACATTAACATTTTGAATGTTGAAAGTGGCACCAAAGAATTGTGAGGCAAAGTTGTTCGAACTAGAGAAAGACATTTGCAAGTGAAGTGACTGGGTGGGGCGAACATCAAGATCAACTTTTTCGACGGTAGACATCGGTTGTCTAGGCTGCATTTCGGCCATAGTTTCAGTGCGTGAAGGTGAACAAGAGGAATCTGTTGGATTGTTACATTTACTGGACTGAGCAAGAATGAACACTTTTGCTGCTGTTCAACAGATATGTTGGAATAATTGGTTATGGACTGGACATTTTTGTGCCCTGTTATGGCCATGGTTTCAGTGGGTGGAATGTTTGCATTTCGAAGTTTTTGGACCAGGAATTTGCGAACTGAGTGGTTCGTTATTCTCTTGTGCTTGAGAAAGCCGGCGTCTTTTGCCATGGCCTTCAGCATCTGACCTAACTTGTTGACACCCAATTGTTGACGCAAGAATCACCGGGATGCAGTGTCATTTGTGCGTATTGCCAGGTAGAAAAGATGCTTTAAAGAAAAATCAGATGGACGCATATCCGAGTACATCTTGTAAATGAACACAGGATTTCTTGGTCCAGACGATTGTTTTCTACGGTCAAAGGGGAGCAACTCGAACTGACTTCTTCAAAGGGGAGCAACAACAACAGAACCTATTTTGCATAGTGTTAAATTTACCTAATACTAGGTTTTAATGACAATAAATGACAAAAAACTCGTTTTTTTGCTACTTGCCTTTGTTTTAAGGTCATTAAGATTGACAAACATTTGAGATTGTTTTTATTATTGATGCACTTGGCAAATACAGGTGACGAGGTGCGTGGGAAAAAGTAGTCCCGGTTCGGCAGTTGATGACGTCATTTCGTACCATTGATTATAGCCTTGCCGTTGATTATAGATGAAATTTATTCAACGGGGCTTTAATCAACCGATTTCGCTGTAAAAGTGGGATAAAATGAAATATGCTCAGTACAAGAAGTTATCAAAAATAATCAGCCGAAATCAGGCTTATCTAAAGATGAAATCTTATCAGATTTACGTGTAGATGAAAATCAAAAAGAAAATATTTTACCGATACTCTTAAAACACAGAACTCTCTTCGCAAGAAATAATTTAGAATTAACACAAACTTCAGCGATAGAATTTACCATAGATACAGGGGATCATCCGCCCATTAAAATAAGGCCGTATCGAACACCATTAAACAATAAGGTATTCATAGATAAAGCCATCGACGAAATGCTAGACGCAAACATAATAAGTCCATCAAGAAGTCCGTGGAGCTTCCCTATTGTTTTAGTAGATAAAAAGAAAAATAACCATGACTCAAACAAAGATAATAAAGACGAGAAAAGATTTTGTGTTGATTTTAGACAATTAAACAAAATTACAAAACCAATTGCCTATCCGTTACCATTAATAGATGATATATTGGCGTTATTAGGTAAAAGTAAATATTTCACCAGTTTAGATTTGATATCGGGATATTGGCAAATACCTATAAAAGAAGAGGACAGAGAAAAAACGGCTTTTGCTTCGGGATTCAGGGGTCTATTTCAATTTAACGTTATGCCCTTCGGTGCCTCCTCTGCAGGTGCTATATTTCAAGAATTAGCTAATAAAGTACTCAAAGGTTGTGAGAGCTTCGCTGTGGCGTATCTAGACGATATTCTAATATTTTCACCTGACTTGCAATCTCATTTATCACACGTAGATACAGTACTACAGAGTCTCAGTAAACATAACCTAAAGCTAAAACTATCAAAATGTCAATTCTTACAAAGAGAGACTAGATACATAGGCTTCATCATAGATCAAAACGGTATAAGACCGGATCCGTTAAAAGTGGAAGCGATCCGACAATCCCCTAGGCTAAAGTGCGTGCGCGATGTACGATCTATCTTAGGCGCAGCGGGATTTTATAGGAGATTCTGTCCGTCGTATTCAGAAGTAGTCGAGCCTCTCATTAATCTCACGAGAAAGAATGTCCCATTTAAATGGTCAAAACAATGTGAAGATAGTATCGTCCGATTTTGATAATGTATCGTCATTAGCATTGATTTACGGGTTTAGAATGAAATGAAAATGTCATACTTTAGTATACGGGTGAAATGCCAATTATCCGTGCGCAATAGCAACCAGCTCTGACACAGAATAATGAAGTTTGAATAATTTATTGTGCAAATATGGTTTCATTTCCCCAATGTAATTCAATTATCGGGAACATCTGTTGGCATGGTCTTAGCTCTATATAAACAATAAGGCTCGTAGGTCAACGTTACTTCAAACTAATGAAATTTAAATAATTGATTATATAAGTGTGATTCCCATTTCCCAAGATTATCGCAGTGTTACGTTTCATATTAACAATGAGGTTTGTCCATAGATAACATCTGGTTATATGATCAAGTATGCTTAATGAAACGAGGTTTCCTGTTCCCAAAGTGATAATTGTGTATATATCTCAATCGGGTACAAACATGACAAAAAGACCACACCTGTCGCAACGGACGGTAAATACCCAATTCGTATATCGATCTAATCATATTGACTGACGCTTTAGTATCGTATCAAACTAGTTTATGACAACGCACTTGACAACGACATTAACCAACGCTAGCTTATGCCCTACAGCGCTCAAGTAAACACCATTTTAAGCGTAGATAACATTTTAATATAGTTTGTAAATATCCTTAAAAGCAACGCACTGTATCTTTTATTAGTATAATGCAAAAGATACAACTATATTGCTATGATTAATTAAATTTTGATACTGATCGTATATATAGTTTTTTCCTTTCTTTATAAGAATAACTACATTAAGACAAGGGATTTTGTTTGTAAATTTTTGTTCTCTAAGTTAATAAAACATAATAAAGCACAGTGCATTTCATTGAATAGACAACGCGTATAGTTTAAATAAAACATAATAAATTTGCGTCATGAGAATCGCGTTCCTTTAGCACATTAATTTTATTTGGGTATATCTTATCATAGGTGTGATAAGAAATCTGAGTGCTTATATAGCAAATTCCATTAATATGTAAATAAAAGGCCCGTTTATCGTTTCATGTAATTGACCCTATAAGATTTGCCAATGCGATACAAGTTAAGGAGAAAAGCAGCGCTCCTGACATCGTTGGCGTGGTTTGCCTGCAGCAACATGCGTTCATAACGCATTTGAGATCGTGATCAGATCTTAACACCCCGACAAAGAAGAAGAATATGACATCGACATACAGATATCTTCGACGACGATGTATCCGTCGAGAATCAGATGACGTAACAGACGACTTCAATTAGGATCCAACATTGTCGACATTGATCCAAATTGTGAACCAGCATCAGTACCATACAACGAGTGGACTGTTAATGGACATTTCACGCGTCGTCGAAAATGATCTTTAAAGATACGATGATATGAAAGGACTTGATGATGAAAAATCGCGCGTACGTTGTACATATTTTAGGTGAACATTTTACCGTCTATGAACTTATATATATATATGTGTGTGTTACCTTAATTGCGTGTACATAAACAATTATTATGATGCTACAGTCATGAGCGCAGTCATTCTTCAGAACTCTATATAATAAACGTTTGAAGTATTCTAAATCGTGCGACAACCGAGGACCAACAGCTTCTCCGACCGACCATCATCGTCTTCATTCGGAAGCCGCCGTCTTCAATCGACTGCATGTTACCATCTACAACCAGATGTCACATACTCTCCAACCGGACGTCTCATCTCTTCACCTAGACGCCACATCGCCTCCAGCAAAGATGTCAAAAAATGGACACTATTCGTATTGGATTTCCCAAATCAGTGACGCATTCTACGTCATTGTGATTGACATTGACTATTTAAATATTCTGACGTTTTATTATTTCAGCAGAAACATTCGTTAAAACTTTCATTAATAATTTGCAGATTTTCATCATATATATGTTTTAGTCACTGATGTTTTCATGTTTGCGTGTTTGATTTTCTACATCGTATGTATTAATATGTTTTCGTTTACTTCCATACTTACATTCTTAAAGATTTTTCTGTATCCTAAAATACATAAAAATCAAATTGAGAGGATAAGTTGTGTCAAATAATGATGAGAAATTGGGTGAAATATTTGGGTTTTCTTTATATACGAAATATTGACAAGTATATCAGTGGCGAGTATGCATGACGGTCAAAAGATTAAATATTTAGATCTGGTGTATGTTTAACAACAAAAGGGGAACGAACAAGCCTTAGGCTGTATTTGCATTATTTATTATTTGTATCACAACGCTGATTGCATAGAACACTGACCAATGGGATTCATAACTGAGTTTCACGGGGCAGATGTTAGAGGGAAACAAGGAGTTAGCGTTTAGACTTGGAGACGTACGGATCGAGAAAGACACAATCATGTAGCAATCACAACGTATTTGTATAACTGAAAATATTAAGTATGTTAGACATTAAATTGGACTAGAAACTGATATGTGGTGTTGTTGAATATTTTATCCTATATTATGCAGAGAAATTAACATAAATAGAGAGGGACCGACTTGTCCCATGCGCGGCACGAGAAAATGGTAGTTAATGCAAAACTCGTCATCTTGGCATTATGCACATGACGAGATATCGAATGATAGGCTACACACTGGTAATTTAAGAGATTGAACATTGTTAGTAACTATGTGTCGTCCATGAACTATGAACGATTACGCGACAAAAGTTTGACCGTCCCTAAAATTGTTCACAATGTCTATGTCTTGACCTTTTAATTAATTTAATTTATCATCTGAATTGGCCGAAGTTGGAATTATTCCAAATGCGGTAATACAGTGCTTTCTGTTTACACTATAGCGAACAACTGCAGAGCCATCAGTGCTGTTATCTTATAGTTAAAACATGAATCCCTGTACTTGATTATGTGTGCACGATTGACACACAACAATATTTTTTATACAGTTTGTTTGTATGTTGCCCTGGGGTGGTATTCCAGAAACATCATAAGTTATTTCTTAAATAATTTCACTTAAGTTCAAAATTACAAGTTTTTGTATTCATTACTAGATCAGGAATCACATGTTTCATTTGGTATTCCCAGAATAACATTGACATAATGATGTTATTTTAATACAATTCTTGATGCCAAACTATTGCAATGGGAAATGAAACACTTAAGAAAATTTCCCAATTTAAGGATAAGAATAACATTTAACTTAAGATGCATCTGGAATACGGCCCCTGAGAGGCCCGGTGGCCTTCACTAACAAAAAAGATTATTGCGTTTATGTTCATAACAAACATGCATCTATTGATGTCGCAAATATAGCTATAGTTGCATTAAAAGGCTGCGTTTATTGGATACTTTACGTTGTTTTGTTTTGGAGCTAAAGAAGCATCATCTTGTTGGAATCAATTCACCGAAAGAAACTAAGTTTAATTATTATGGGCATTTTCTGGGAACAATTTTAAGTTTGGAACAATTCACAATGCAATTTACCTTTTTTTTGTATTGCAAAATGCAAAAAAAAAACCACGACGCCTTGTTTACCATGGATATAATGTTGAACGTCAGGGAACTCGTAGGACGAGATCTTCTCCATGTTGGCTCTTTGTGGCTGCAAGAACGTACTCGTACACGGTCTACCATCGTTTAACTGCCGTTTTACATCTGAAACAAAAGCCTTCATTTTTATCCTGTCTTTACTTCTGAGACATCCCTCCACACACATCTGTAGTGACGCTTTACCTTTGAAGCGATATATTCTCCCATTTTTATCCGAGCTTAATCTAAAACAAACCAACCGTGCCCATTTTATACTCATTTTCCTTTCAAACAAAATCCTCCACTGTATTTGCGCTTTATCTCTAAAGCAAAAGCAACAATGTTCATCCCGACTTTATTTTTGAAACAAAACTATCCCACACGTTTTCCTCTGAAACGACCCCCTCTTAAATTTTATCCCAGCTTAACCTCGTTCCCCTAAATTTTTATACACGCTTTACACCTGAAACAAAAACATCCAATTTATCATTTTTTACTTCAAACACCACCCATCATTTTTATACCGCTTTACCACTTAAGCAAAACCATCCATTGTTATAATTTCTTTACCTCTAAAACAAAACCACTCATTTTTTATCATCGCTTTAATTCTGAAACAAACCCCCCAATTTCAATCCCATCATACATACAAAACAACAACAACAACAACACGAGATATAATCTAAGCTGTATGCACACATTGTTGATACAGGGTGCAGGATCACGTGACTTTGTGGGGTTCACAATTAAACGTTAATAGATGTAAACACACCGGTAATTGGTGGGTTTTCAAACAACTTTTTATAACAATTTTTGGCTAAGAATTTCAACTAGTGCATAAAAAGGCAGTTTGTTATGCTGCGAATGGCAATGTGAAATTCACCAGAATTACTTTATTTAATAAGCCTGCGTTCTTGGTAAAAAAAATCGACGTGAACAGCATTTATGCTCACTTTTATGCTGAGCGCAACGTACACCTTTGGCGCCGATTTCAGAGTATTCAAGGTTTTATTCTTAAATCTTAAGATATCGACACAAACTGCAAGATAAACTGTCTTTACTGAATTTTGCAAATGTATTTCAATAACTGAGGTATTTGCAATAATAAATAGTGTACATGCTGTCCAGTCCGTGTGTAAATCCCATGTGAACCCCGTTGATCCTGCACCCGTGAAAGGAGCAAACACGCGCATTACAGTGACGTAAAGTCGTGCATATTGACTTTTTTTTTTCTTTTGTTATTGGTAGTCAATTTCCTTATTTTATTTTATTTAAAAACTAAAAATAAAAAGAGATCTCGCGCAAATGAATGTATGGGAAAACCAGGACACTAATGCTCTAATCAAATATAGATTAGTTTATTTGCTCAGAGCGACCAACCGAACCACTCGCAAACGCTCGAGGTATAGGTTTTCATAGCATAGGTAAACAAAGGCATATGTACTTAACAAAAGGCTAGTATTTCAGGGACCCACACAAACAATTGTTTAAGTATCGCTTGGAACGCTTTTTCATCAATAATTAAGCAAAGACGTCTATTATAGATTTGTCCTGTTATTTCAATCCAAAAGCCTGCTTAGTGGTAACGCGTAAGCCTTTGCTTCTGGATACCCGGGACCTTACCCCGTATCAGACACTTTTTCATATATAAATTTTATCTTTTGCATGCGCTGTCGTTTTATTGCATAGGCATATTTTAAAGCAGGTTCATATTTGTGTTTTATTGAACATAATTTTCTTAAAAACAAACACACGTTGGTTGTGTTACTAATAAAACTAGTTTAACTGAAAATTTATTAAATTTATTTGCTTATCAGTTAAACTTATCTGAATAAGAATGTGATCAGGGGTGGTATTCCAGAAACATCTTAAGTCATTTTTTAAATATTTTCACTTAAGTTAAAAATTACAATGTTTTGTATTTCTTTACTCAATACAGACATGCATGTTTTTTTTTTTGTATTCCTCAAGTAACATTGACATAATGATACTATTTCGATGTAATTTTCGATGCCTTACTATTGCAGTATGAAATGAAACACTTAAGAAAAATTCCCAATTTAAGGATAAAAATAAAATTGAACTTAAGATGCTTCTGGAATACCACCCCTGATCAATAAAACTGCATTTTTTGGGGGTCCAATGGGGCAGTGGTACCTTGGGGGGGGGGGGGGGGCAAGATGCCCTTCCGTTAAGGCCTAACTTGAGCGCTGCATATATTGAATGCTGCCATTGACATAATTGATTTCTTAAGATGTAACCTAGATCAACACAATTCTGGAGAGAAAAAAAACAACATCTTATCTATAGGTACCTTCACCACTTACCCATAATATCACCCGACGACGCTTTCATCAAAATAGTAACGGTTGATTTCGTATGTGATTTTGAAAGGATTTTAAATGGGTCAGCTTTGTTTGTAGACAAAGATAAGTGGGGGCTAGCTTACTGTAGTCTGGAGGACATCTTTAGAAGGGATATAATGTATTGAAATACTTATGTTTGTTGGAGCATTGTAACATTTCTACAAATACCACTGTTTGTACAATAAAAATTATCCTCCGTTCATAGTCTATCTATTTATCGGATCCCGGTCAATGACAATAAACGAAATTAAAAGATGACGATGTGTGATCAACACCTGACATTCTGCGCATTGATTACACATTAATAAAGAACATATTGATTTGTGTTTAATTGTTTGCGTTTAACTACAATACAGGTGTGAAAATGAATGGGCTATCGATCTTTTTAATCATTGACAGCTTTGACATGTTTCAAATCATTGTTATTTGTAGACAATATAAATTTAAATGTGTTGAAGCACGTTTATGCAGTATATTACAACAACAACAAGTTCTTAAAAAGGAAGACTTCCGCAATATTCACACAATAATGCAATACGTGTAACGTGTAATTGTTTCGCTGATATCTTCTTTGTACGAATATATGCCAATGGAATATAACTGTTATTTCAAGCTTATTGATGCCAAGGTTATGTCTATCTTATTAAATGGTTCAAAGCTTTTGATTCGAAAATTTAGAAATGCATATGTCCGTTTCAGAACTTCATCACATCAACTTATGATTGAACATGGGCGATACATAAAAATAGAACGAAACGAAAAGTTATGTCCCTTGTGCAAGACTTCTATCGAAAACGAATATTACTTCTTACTTGTATGTTCTTGCTATGAAGATCTCCGAGAAACGTATATTCCTTCCCGGTTTTACAATCAGCCAACAATCAACAAATTTCATAATGCTATGGCCTCGCGTGATGACAACATTATACGAAATATTGCCATGTATATTTACTATGCCTTCGAAAGACGTAAAATGATGTTGTTAACTTAAACACTTGTTTTACTGTACCACTGTTGAATAATATATGTGTTCACATGGATATTATATCTATATGCATTTTGTATGTGTTTATGTATATGCAAGGGCCGGTGGCCGTATGGCTAATAAACCTTACCACTACTTTGACTGAAACATTTTCAGTATTTAAGAAATGTATATAAATTAAAAAAACTGTACGATATATTTTATATATTGTTAACACACAATAAAATTTTATATTACACCAATGTGCCCATGCTATTTACATTAATTGTCTTCTTATTTAAATTAAGTAAGTGCAGTTGATCTATATATTTTTTCAAACGTGATTTTCAGTTTACAGCATTGTTTCTTTAATTAGTAAAACTACTAATACTTTGAACATTTAATGAATGTATTGAAACTTCAAATTAAATTGCCCACATAAAGACGCGATCAGATAAAACGGCATGGTGGTGGTCGAAGGGGGGGGGGGCATGGTGGGACCAAGGGGCGTCAGGGTGCTGCGCCCCTCCGTAAAGGCACTGCCGTCATGAAAATTATTTTTTAAGTATAGTATAGAAAGCATGTGTAGACATACCTTTACCTTTAGTCTGTGAAATGGTGGACTGCGTCACTGAAATAAGAATTTCACGTTATGTATTTTAACGATTTTTCAAGTCGTATCTTGATTAATTGCGCCGATTGATTTCGACCAAAGGCAACATTTATTGAGATTTTATTGTTACGCATTTGTTTATGATGATTATTTTATTATAACAGAACTGTCTGACAGCTTAGGGCTTCAAAACAATAGAAAATCGATTGAAAAAACTGTAAAATATATAGCAGGGTACCAAAACACACGGTTATGTTTAAATCAATATAAAGCAGGGTACCAACACACACGGTTATGTTTAATTAAATATAAAGCAGGGTACCAACACACACGGGTATGTTTCATTAAATATAAAGCAGGGTACCAACAAACACGGGTATGTTTGATTAAATATAAAGCAGGGTACCAACACACACGGGTATGTTTCATTAAATACAAAGCAGGGAACAAACACACACGGTTATGTTTCATTAAATATAAAGCACTGTACCAACACACACGGGTATGTTTAATTAAATATATAGCAGGGTACCAACACACACGGTTATGTTTAATGAAATACATAGCTGGGTACCAGCACATACGGGTATGTTTCATTAAATATAAAGCAGGGTACCAACACACACGGTTATGTTTCATTAAATATTTATGAAGGGCCGGTGATTCAAAGGTGCCATTAAGAAAAAATTCTCTATATACATTTATAACACAACGATAGCATTTTTTCTAAAAGGTCCCCGTAAGGTGGTTAAGTAAAGAATGAATAACGGGAAGTCATCACTTACCTACATAGAACGCTATCAAACATGAGACCAGACACACTATTTTACACGCGTACCATCTCCTTGAAACGTCCCATAGCATCCTTTTAACATCCATATGTGTGCTGTTAGCAAAGTGAAAAATATCACAATTAATCGTACCCAATTAATTTCTGTTTAACGCTAGTTAAACTAGTTAAAATGTTTTATTATGTATGTAGAGATAATTTATCATGTTGTATCATTATACTAAAACAAATGTATCTATTAATCTAGTCTCACTCACTTGAAAATGAAAATCCAATAGACAGCTCGTTAAGTACACTGTACCGATAGACACTGTTTGAGAGAGGAAATCCAATAAAACCATAAATCTCCAAGGTGCCCGTTCCACGTGACTTTTTCGGCTATGTGTGGGACAATCGGATTGTAATGAACGTTTTTGTTGATTGAATAATAATCGGATTAAAATGAACGTTTTTGTTGATTGAATAAAAAATATACCACCCATAGCATTTCAATTAGTGTCTTTTCAAACGCGCGGTTGCACTTTTTGGAAAAAATACTAAATTAATTTTGCGCAAACTTAACACAGTTGTGTATTTCGACAATGACCGGGCTCTCGTGTTTGTTTTTGTTGAAAATTGTTTTGAATTAATGAAGAAATTATCAAAAACGTTACCTGAAGCGATGGTTTGTTGACATCTGATTGTCCCACACATAGCCGAAATCGATGATCATCATCATCATCATCATCATCATCATCATCATCATCATCATCATCATCATCATCATCATCATCATCATCATCATCATCATCATCATCATCATCATCATCACCATCATCATCACCATCATCATCATCATCATCATCATCATCATCATCATCATCATCATCATCATCATCATCATCATCATCATCATCATCATCATCATCATCATCATCATCATCGTCGTCGTCCTCCTCCTCCTCCTCATCATCATCATCATTATCAGCCTCATATTTATATTTCACTAATATTTTCGGATTACAAAGGATATGACCACTTATCATTCTTATATGTATGTTATAGTACGTCTAAAAATTTTAAAGTGTACGCTGTTATCATCTTGTCTATAACCTGCGTACGTGATTTTACTTTATAAGAGACTGTTACAATATGTCAAACTCTACCCCTTTGACTTATTTTTTCAGAAATGCTCAACTTCGCAAATAATAATTATTTTTTTCGCGTCGTTATAAGTTGCGCAACTCGATATTGATACCACTGAACAATCATCGACAGTAGCCTCCCCTGCCGTTTAAAAAATGACTAGCTTTTGACCAATAACGAATTAATCAAATCTTACTTGTATTTAAGTGTATTTCTTGTATAAAGTGCTTTTATATTGACCTTGATCAATACAGAAAAATATACAAAGGAAATACGGCTAGCCAAGATGAAATGAGAAATACAAGAGCCGTCCACCTGTCAATTCAATAAAGTTTCAGCAGTTTGTATATATAATGCAAGAATGTCAACACAGCTAAAAGAACTAAATAGAAAAAAAGAATAGAAATTAAAATTTAATGTCAAATAATGAAAAAACATAGACAATATGGTTGCAAATTTATGAAGACACATGATGAAGTGGGTAATCCACGAATCTTTCAACGATGAAGACATTCCAATCCAAATGAAACGCATTAGTACTGCAGCTTGCGCATAAATCAACCAGCGAATACATACGACATAGGTATTTTTTATTCACTGTATTATTTCGGATTATTATAAGTAAGAACGTTCTCCAAACAAAAGATAAAGAAAGAGCAAATTTTGACATGTTTGGGAGCCTATGGGTTTGTGATTGATTTACTAGCTATACAATATCATCTGCTTCCAATTCCAAATCACTCCAACCTATTCTCAAATCTGAACTGAACTGAATAGAAAATATATCAAAGCATCGTTGATAACATGTGCAGAAACAAAACAGAACTTTGAAGGTAAATTGTGAAAAATCTAAACGTATGGGAGACACTTTTCTAGGTGAATAAACACAGCACAGTAATGACATTATTGAGTAATGTAGCCAAAACTAGGATTGCATTCTGTTTGAATGTACTGTGCATGCCATGAAATGGGTCAAATTTTTTAAGTTTTCATTAAAAATAAGGTGGGTGGGGGGAAAGATCAAGGGCCATAGTTTCACAAGTGAAGACGCCAGCCTTGTGTTTGACTGTGTTTTCAATGTATGTTGCCTATGTTATGACACTGACACAAAAAGACTTTCTTGTGTCACTTTTTGATTTGATGAAATGTATTTGACTGTTTGCGGCCTTTCGGAACTCGAAATTTGGTCAAAACTATATCTTCTGCCCCCTTATCGGTCTTGTTATGAAAAGTAATTGGAATACGATAGACTAACGTCCATCGCATGATTCTTTGTCACAGCTGCGGTATGCTTGATATTGAAACGTGCGCTTGATCTGTGGTGATTGAAGGTTGGTATCAAGCGATTCTCTACAGAATGTGCGCCCACTGTCATATCTTATACAGTCAACACGTCATGTTCATTACGTCATAACTCTTAGATATTTGTTAACTGCTTAAATTTGACGAAAAACAACAAAATACACATAAACGATTCCAATTTATACAGCTGTCTTAATAATTATCGTTTTTTTTCGTACTTACATGAAAAGACGGACGTAAGAAAGTACTGACGTATTATACGTATTTAACATTCATCAAGTTTCATGTGCATACAAGACAGGCCTGCTTCTGGTGTTAAACTGCCTCGCAGAGAAAGGAATGTTTCGACAAAACTAGCTAGTGGTTTAATTGTCAACACATAACTTGGAATTTAATAATCACGATTTTTCTGGTTCTCCGCTTAGTATGAATTTAAAAATACAAACGATAAAACGATAAGACCTTTAATACAGATGTTGCCAAATGTGTGTATTTGTATTTATATGCTATCGAATATGTGATTAACACTAATAAACTAACGACAAATACAATGAAGTTCCAACTATGTGTTACTCGCGATGTTAAGAAGCACAAAGGCGCATGGAAGTTGCAGTATGTTGGTAACGAATAGTACAATGCAAAAAGCATTAGTCATTTGCCAACGTGCAATTGTAATTTAGCAACATGAATGTACTTGCGGACATTCCCTTTCATATTAAAGTATGGATTATTCCAACGTTTGAGTAAACGGGATATTCGTGACCTTAATAACAGCTGTTTTTAACCATTACTAATTAGTTGTCGTTGCAACTGGTATGTTATGTTATTTTGAAATTATTATTTTTGGGACAATGGTTGTGCAACATTGTGCAAAAGTGTTTTGACAACACCAGTCTAAACATTAACTGGAGTTTCAATTTTGTCAACTTACGATACCGTCGCCCCCCCCCCTGCATTCAGTTGTAAAAGTTGTAAAATAAGTACATTGTATTTTAATAGTTCTATGTAACAGTGTTGTGCTCTTAAGGCATATACAAATGTTTGAGTTTATTAAGATCACACAAACATAATGGATCTTTCAAGTTTTTTTTTACAAGTACTAAATCCATGAAGACTTCGTGAATGTAAATATACTGAATGATAAATAGGCTTACAGCTATATATTGAATTCTTTGGAATGAGGGAGACCGTCGTTACGCACAGCTATACGGGAAGAACAATAATATGATAAATAAAAGCAACCAAAACAAAGAAAAAGTCATCTATTTATAAAATCCGGGTATTCAGTCACTTAGAAATAGTTCTGATAAACATAGTGACTTCCGTCATGTCAATTGCTTGTACGCGGAATTGCGCGCTGAGTAAAATCTGATGCAGACAACAATCAGAATCCAGAGCATAATGACGCAAACAAGTCCGACAAGCCCGAGTAAAATGAGCATTAGGTTCGTCGTGATACCATGGCAATCGATTTCGTCGGACCCGTCGTAACACTGATCGCGGCCATCGCAGACGCCATTTTTGTCGATGCATTGTCCATTGATACACGTAAATATGTCGAAGCATGTGAGGTTGTGCATCTTGCAGTTGCTCTCGTCTGATTTGTCTTGGCATACGGCTTTTCCGTCGCAGACGAGATTTTTGTCCAAGCAATCGCCGCTCGTTTTGCACTTGAACTGGCCCGAGCAGTCCGCACGGTGGAAAAAGTCTGATACAATTAGACATATTTGGGTTTGATAAGTGATGATTTTGATTTTGTAGATAAAACAAATGTATGCTATTTAAACAAAAAACCAGAGCATACATTACTGTAGCGTGTCCTGTAAAACATGTAAAATCAAGAAAACGTTGTTTGATAGCACATCAAATGTGCTCAATATAAATGACTTAAAAAGACCCAGTCTTACGTGCAAGCTATACGGAATATTAACCAATTTTGATCAAAGAATAAGATCGTTATCACCTCATATAATAACTTTTCAGAATGATTTATTAAGTTGTAAAACGGGAGATCACTTATACAAGACGTTGTTAAACATGTCACTCGATACTCATTCAATTCTGATATTGGTTAACGTTGACCACGCCCATTCCGAAGAGTTCCATGCTACAGCTGTTTGCTGTGTTTCAACCATTACGACAAAATTTAGCGTTTAAGGCAACGCAAAATGACAACTTGAATTTTAAGGTTTAAATCAAAGCTATTTAATATGCACTTTTTTGTTTTTATGTCTTAAAGCGAGATTATACGATTTTGTCAAATGTCAATTAATTTATATAAAATGTGTTAAAACGTATAATATATATATATATATATATATATATATATATATATATATATATATATATATATATATATATATATATATATATATATATATATATATATATATATTTATATATTTATATATATATATATATATATATATATATATATATATATATATATATCTATATATATATATATATATATATATATATTTATATATATATATATATAATACGTTTTAACACATTTTATTGATATAAATTTAAATAAATGTTAAGAAGAACATGTGACGAAAAATGCGAAATAAGCGAAATATATATATAATACGTTTTAACACATTTTATTAATATAAATTTAAATAAATGTTAAGAAGAACATGTGACGAAAAATGCGAAATAAGCCAGATATTTAATTCTGAAATCGAAAAAGGCTGTACAGTCTTATTCGTCAGCATGGACATAATCATGCATGTACGATGTGAATCTAAACTAAGTTTAACGGTTCATTTTAAGTTTTTGCAACGATATCTATTCATACGACACACGAACACTAACTCTGGTCGGACGTTAATTTGTATTTGCTGCATTTTATGAAATTCGTCTCTAATGTATAATTTTAATTGCCTATATTTTATCAATATATTACAATTTATCACATATAAACAAATCGTATAATCTCGCTTTAATAGAAAATAACAGCTTTTAATTTATCAAGAGATATGCGCGCACATCGGTGATTATCCAATACGTACCATTTCTCACAGACAATACGTACCATTTCTCACAGACGTCAAGACCAGTTTCAGCTCTCCGTGTGTAGTCCGGTCGCGTGCCGTCTGCAGACGAACCGTGATGGCGTTACCGGACGACATGTAAACAGTTTTGGCGGGAAGTCTGCAGCCGCAAATCCCCCCTTTTTCTAAAATTCATGTTTTCGTTAGCAATTCATTTGCCACTAGGCTTAACAAAATGTAGTTTGTGTAAAGCATAGTGATAGAATAAACCGCGCTAATACAATGACTCAGTGCTACTTTAGCAGATGTAACGTCTTTCATGCACAATGGATAGTCTCTGAACTAATAGTATTAAGAAATGATACCAAAATTGGATCAATATCAAATCCATCTCAATACATATATATTCAACCTGCCAAGGCACAAATAAAAGGCAAATATTATTAAATATACCCGACCTGATAACATCTTCGAAATGTCCGAGGAATTCCCGTCAAATATATCCAGTCTGTTGAGATAGCATGCAGCGGACGACACATTTGAAATCTCCGTCCCGAGTTTGAAGAGCGTGGCGATTAAAAGATGGTCGTCTGCAGTCACTATGGTGACGGAGCAGTTCTGGCATTTCGGTATGATCTTGTGCTGATGGCTTGAAACGGAAAGAACCATAGACCCGTTTAACGATTTCGTCTGCGAGCAGTGTTTCGTGATGTCAACTTAAATGAATATTGACGAGGGTGAGTTAAGTATCATTTCCTTATTACAATAATGATGATGATGATATAAAAATAATATATGCATCATGAACAAGAATATTAAAAATCAATTAAATGTAAGTATATAAACTCGCGAAATACAGTGTACATGCATATATATTCTTTTTAATCCACTTACAGCCTTCAAGAATCGCTAGGCATGTCGAATCGTCCTGGGAAAATACTCGTCCACTCTGCAGACACATGCTCAAAGTAAATATAAAAATAAGCGACCAAACAGAAAGCTCCATTGAAATAATATGTTTTAACAATATATAAAATCCTAGGTCTAAATGGTTCTCTGCACACGCCTGAACTGGCAATACAGTTTTGGCATACTAATAAGTGTGTTAACATGTAAATGCGGCAAAATCTGAATTTGACGACATTATTTACATATATTTGCATATTATTTTAAAGATATTTGTTGATGATTACCAACAATCAGTTCCGAAATAACAATCTCTTGTCTCAGTTTGCTTTGTTGGCGCACCGGAACGTTGTAATTGTTATACGCATTTATCTGCGAGCCGTTGTGAAACAGATTGGTTAATAACGAATAATTACCGAGATTGGTTAATAACGAATAATTACCGACAGTTCAGTTGTTAACGCAATAAATGTGTGCTAAGTGTATGGTATGCCAAAATCTAAATGTGTTCGTGATTTAATATTGAGATGTAACCGTATGTTATAACGTGTTATGTCTGAGAAAGTGCTACTATCAAACCAAACGTCACATAGTGGTTTATATAAATTAATTTTTTATCTCGTTCTTAGCAAAAGCCTAAAGCGCAGATAAAATAATGTTTTACCGATTATAAAACTATCAATAAAACATATCTCGTTCGTTTCTACAATACGTATTCTTTTGTTTGGCATGCACATGTTTTTATAAATATTTTGAAGTAATTGAAATTTAGTGTTATGCAATTTATTTACACGACACAGAATTTTTAATAGTTGAACATTTCATATATTGCCCTCAATATCATTGTAAACATATGCATGAGCCGCATATTGCACAGGCTTTCCCATCGTGGCAAATGATTTTAAGCTATTTTGTCATATTTTAAAATTAATAAAACTTGTTAAATCCCATTCTGGTGATTGCTGATACATTTATACGGTAAATTGTTGTTTCAATTTGTGTTACCTTTAACCTCAGCCTCATCAAAAATATAAAGAGTAACAGTTTGTTATCCATTTGATTTTCACGAACATCTTTTATGGTAGACATTTATACTATAATTATAGTTCATTGTAACACGTGTTGTTCCTTCTCTTAGACGCCTTTGTAGAAACGTGTGTTCATATAAGTTCCATTAATTAAAAGGCTACTTCGAATGCGATTTATAGCATCTTATGCCCCAAAATATCTATGCTTAACCCCTAGGTTAATGATACAATATATACACATTTTATACTTATTACGACATTCGACATTGTGAGAATATCCTTCGACCCCATTGCGACAGGCACTAGTTATGTCTTAAAGTATGTGTATTTGGAAAGCCAAAGGGGACCCCCGCTAAAATACATATAATTATATAGTAATTATCGGGATTTTCATTTTTCGCGGAACTTTCATGTAGGAATCTCGGGAATCCATATTTTCGCGGAATAGTGCAAATCATCATAGAAAAAAGCGGGTTCAAAAATTGCGCGGAACGTTCATTCCTCATCTTCGCGAACTGTGCAAAAATCGCGCGGAACTGTCGTATCTTCCTCGGAACAATTGTCGATTAAACACCGTACAAAACACCGTACAAAAAGCGGGGTCTAAAAATCGCGCGGAACTTTCATCTTCCGTCGGAATAATTAGACATTGAACTTATGTACAAAAGTCGGGTTGCTATGTAAATTGCGGGTTGCTAATCAAAAATCGCGCGGAAGATTCGTTACTCCGCGCGATTTTTTAAAGCATTGAATTATTGCACGAAATTCGTGTTGCTATGTGGTTACGCGATAAAATTTGATTGGTTCCGACACCTAGAAAGAACCAATCAAAACTCGCGTCTTATCCAGCATTCATGCAGTCATCATGATGACGGCTGTTTCACATTAACACAAAACCTTGTAAGGGCGAAAGCGTAATCAATTTTGATGACATTAGCCATGAGGTTAGTATTTAACATACATGAATTATGAACTTTAATGCAATTAAAAAAGCTCAAGAGTATCGAGTGTTGTTTTCACGGTTTGTCGATATGCAAACGTCTCTGATAAAACATAAACACCCGCATAAACACGTCATATGTCGTCAAATAATGAAATATAGTGTTTTTGGGTAAGAAACATCTTCCCTTAAGCTCAGTAAGTAGAGAGCCAAGTTATTGTTATGGCAGTCGTGTGCTCTAGTCCAGCACCGTATACATCTTCAATTAAAAAGAAAAAGAATAAGGCTTACAGGCAATTCATCCCAAAGGCAACTCGTACCTTGGTCAACTCGTACCCATTTTTAGCTCGGCGTTTTCGGAGAAAAACCCGGGGTATTGTCATAGCCAGCTCGTCGTCCGCCGTCCGCCGTATGCGTTGTGCTAAAACCTTAGCATTGGCTCTAAAATCAAAGTGCTCCACCTACAACTTTGAAATTTCATATGTAGATGCACCTTGAGTTCTACACGCCACACCCATTTTGGGTCACTAGGTCAAAGGTCAAGGTCATAGTGACCTCTAATATAAAACTTAAACATAGGCTCTAAAATCAAAGTGCTTCCACCTACAACTTTGAAACTTCATATGTAGATGCACCTTGATGAGTTCTACACGCCACACCCATTTTTGGGGCACTAGGTCAAAGGTCAAGGTCACTGTGACCTCTACTATAAAACTTTACCATTGGCTCTAAAATCAAAGTGCTTCCACCTACAACTTTGAAACTTCATATGTAGATGCATGTTGATGAGTTCTACACGCTACACCTATTTTGGGGTCACTAGGTCAAGGTCATTGTGACCTCTAAAAAAAAAATCTGACAAGCACCCATAGCCGAGCGTGGCACCCGTTATGCGGTGCTCTTGTTGTCAACTCGAACCTCATTCAAACTATTTAACTTGTTTCATTTGTCTTATTTTGTCACAAATGTCAAATCCTTGAAAGACATCAACCACAAGTGTCAATTTTTATCAACACTTTCCCTGCTTATATATATCTGCAGCAGACAACTTGCGTGAGCAATGCTTAGATAATTTAAGTGGAAACATCAAGAGGAAAATAAAAATTGTCTCTATGCGTTTGACTTATAAGCTAGCCATCCTACACCTATTTCTGTATATCGGGTACGGGTTTAGTTCGGGTAGGTACAAGTTTACTAAAAAACAGGTACGAGTTGACCACAATGGGTAGGTGTTTACCACGGAACAATTTGATCGGCATGCAGAACAAGATTATTGATTATTATATTTAACTGTCATACAAATCTGAAAGATAACACAATGTATTACAAACACAATGACTGTCAAGACATTCTTAACTCTTACAGTTAACATATAACAGGTGTACACGTCTAATATACTGACCAAATAAAATAACTCAAGATTCACACCAGATACGACACAGTTTCAAAACTCGACATTTTGTCTGCATGGCACGCAAATTTAGTCCAAAAAAATTGATTTAACCAGTGAATTCTGAGCTATATTTCTTAAAGCAGAATGCACATTATGTCTTAAGTGTTTTACGGCTAATTTCTGGTATGAACTATCTTCACACAAAGCATCTCGTAAACCTTCAGATATCAAAAGCAGAATGCAAATAATGAGTATAATGTTCTGTATTGTAGAAGAAATACATGTAGTAAAATAATATGATAGTATCAAAAATGGTTTTTGTATTTTATAGCTGTAGCAGTGTTCCCAACTTGAACATCATCTACTGTGTACATACCCGAGGCAGAGCCAGCTTGCCCATCTGACATCTGTTGTGGACAACCGAGTCAGAGCCAGCTTGCACGTCATCTGTTGTGGACATCCGTGTTAGAGCCAGCTTGCACGTCCTCTATTGTCGAAATCGGTGTTAGTGCTAGCTTGCACATCCTCTGTTGTGAACATCCGTGTTAGAGCCAGCTTGCACGTCATATGTTTAGGACATCAGTCAGAGATAGATTGCAGTTTATTTACTTGTGGACATTAGTCAGAGCCAGCAAGGACAATCTCTGTTGTGGATATCTGTCTTAGAGCTTGCACGTCATCGGTTGTTCACATCCTTATAATAACCAGCTTGCACATCATCTGATGTGAAAATCTGAGTCAGAGCCAGCTTGCACATCATCCGTTGTGAACATCTCTGTATGATTTTACTCTTTGCTTAGATTGACACTGTGACTTTAGTGTAATACGTTGCAACCTTAAGCTATTCCTATTGTTGAATAAAAATATTGTGTCATTAAAGTATATTTTGTTGGATAATTTGTATGTTGAGTTGTATTGTTTGGTCATTGCAAAGTAACAAGTTATTTTAAGACAAGAAAAAGCTCATCGTTCATCATGTATTTATATTAAAATTCTTGAATGTTAGTGAAGGTACAGTTCAAATAATTTAAAGCAATTGTAATAGGATTGCTTGTGTTTCATTGCACAGTCAATACCATCTTGTCTTTATGCTGACATATAGAACAAATAAATAGTAAACTGTCGTTTTATATGCTATGGGATTGTTTATCAAGACTTGTATTTTCAGATGACAAAATTGCCATAATTTTTCTCTTTATATTTTATTCCTGCTATAAAATGGTTGATGCAATAAAGTTTAGTCTTCAATGACTTGTGTTTCTTGTAAAGTTGTAATATTATTTGTAAGCAAATTTGGCTGTAGTATTAGATGCATGCTGTACAAGATATTGTAGATCAACATTATATTGTTTTAGTATGAATAGATAATTTAAGTTGCACAGCCATTAATTTTGCCTTCCACCATCTCCAATTTTGGTTAGACAGTTGCAAGTTACTTGCATTAGTATGAACATCGGTTCAATTAAAGCCAGGCTGTATTGATAAAAGAAAAAGATAATTTGGTTTCATGGGGATTCAAACCAGGGTCTTTTAGAGTAAACTTCTTTACCACTTTGCTATTCTTTGAAATGAAATAATTACATACCAAATTTATAGGTGCTATGGAACTTTGATTTGAACCAAAGTCTTAAATGACTTAAGTATAATTGCTGTTGTGTTATTATTAACCTTTTCCTGCTCTGAGGCAATTTTAAAATTTCTACATGCAAACATCATAAAACCAGAACAGCCTGCAAGTAACTCACAAACTGTTCAGGTTTTATGCTGTTTGCTGCTTATCAGTATCCATGGGTCGGAAACAAAGCCTTTAAAACTTTAATATAGTAAGAAAGGTTTTTAATTAAATTTATTCTCGAATGTGTCTAAGTGCGTTTTTGAGTGGTACAGGGTTAAATGTCTCATTTTGTTTTTGATTATCTTTGGTTTATTGAATATATATGAGCCTTGCTCTGTGAAAAAGGGGTTTAATGCATGTGCGTTAAGTATCGTCCCTGATTAGCCTGCGCGGTTTGCCCAGGCTAATCTGGAATGCAAATGCATTAAACCCCTTTTTCACAGAGCGAGGCTCATATGTATTAGACAGTGCATTCAAATACTACAATTTAAATATGAATCTTTTATTTAGTTGCAATACCATAAAGCTAACTATGTTTGCAGTTTTAGTGAAAACACAAACTTTGAATCAAAGAAGCCTATAATGTGTATTACTCATTAAATCAACTTTATTCCTTACACGTGTTCGACTCTGTGACATTATGTTCTGTCAAAGCTTTTTATTGCAAATTCATTAAACATAAATTGGTAACCTTGGGTATCCAAAAGGAATCCAAATTTTACTAGCCATAGACTTTCCAAAATGCAATTGTTTCTGAGAAGTATTTTTCTCTAGAAGGTGGCAAAACTCTTAAGCAATTCCTTTTTGGGCTAATGGTAAGGCTAATGCGTGTAACACCCATTGACATATTATTAAATATACATTGCAAGGTCATTGTTCACAAAACTGATCATGATATAACATGATGCAGCATTTTGTACTATATCAAATTAAATGTTGCTGAAAACAGTAGAATATTAAAATTATGGACATTTTATTCTGTTAATATTGCTATCTTTCTAACAAAACAAATCAACTAAGCATGCTTAACAATAGCAGTACTCTTTTGACTTTTAATTATCTTTTCCAGTCTTTATATCTTTACAAAATTCATTGTCCCACTAACACCATCCTATAAAACAGGTTATGGCTTCCAATTGTTAATCAACTATAATACATGAACAAAGGCACAACTATCGCAGTATCTTTTGCAAATGATACAAATGTCCATGGCCTCGATATGGAACAAAAAGCAAGATTTCTTGTCAGGCGGTAAGCTGAATCCTCGAGAACATTCGAAAGATTGTCCATTTAATGCGCCACTAGGCCGTTCCTATTTAAATGGGCATCATGCACAGAACTTGGCCATCCAGGGCATATGTCCAAACATATCAAGTTACTGTCACAGACTGCTTGAAGAACTAAACTGCTGATAAACAAGGACCTATGCTCAGATGTTAAAGCAGGACATGCACTGTGGGTTCCATCAACAGTCCAATCATTCTACATCATTGATAAAATCCATAGGCAATGATCTTCAGCTCATGACGAGATTCTGGAAATCTGATGTACTGCTCCATCATTGCTGACAAGACTACATGTTGAAATGACTGTGTAATGTTGAGTCCCTGAAATACAAAAGTATAATTCATGCTAGAGTTTAGCCATATTAATTATGCTTGATTGCATTGAAAGCTTTAGGCTTATTAAGCCATTCTAGAGTCCGTTTTCTGGAAATAATCAGTACTTTGTATATATGAAGATAAAGAGAACGCTAATAAACAGGGTTGAACCCAAAATGTTCCCATCACTAGGTGAACACCATATCCACTATGCCAGCCTGAAAAAGTAATGAATAAATGAAGTGAAGCTTCTAAGTTATGTCTCATTTGATTGTTAACAAGAGCACCGCCCTGCGGGTTCAGACCTCTCATCTATTTTTTTTAAAGGTGAAGGGACCTATCTCAATACTTCAATCACAAAGGAGGGAGAGGTGGGGTGGAGAAGGGTGTATAGTGTGGTGGTGTGGTCATTTATTACATAATCTTCCAAAAATGAAAAAAATAATAAAAATAAATATTTGTGTTTTTTAGCAATGTTTAAAAAAAAGGGCGGGGGTATAGTGTGAGGGTGTGGTCATTTATTAGATGATCTTTCAAAATAAAAAAAGTACTTTTTTCTTAAGGGGGGGGGGACGTGGGGGATGATTTGGGTGGAGTCTATTGTGGTATGTCAGGTAAGAGTTGCTTTGTAACGCTTGTAAAGAAGTTATGGAAATTTTAGCAAAATTTAATAATTTCACCTTGAGAGTCATGGTCATTCAAAGGTCAAGGTAAAATTCAACTTGCCAGGTACAGTAACTTATGATAGCATGACAGTATTTGAAGTTTGAAAGCAATAACCTTGATACTTGAGAAGAAAAGTAAATCAAAGCTTAAAATTTAACCATATATTCAAAGTTACTGGGATGACACTTTTCGCACATGCATTAAGCCCAGTTTTCTCAGAACGCGGCTCATTTAATTAACGATTGTCAACATTATGCATATTATCGGATAGTTTTACACAATATTAAAAAAGTACAAATACAAACCTGGTAATACATGTAAATGATCGTATGCAATAAAGTTATTGATCCCAAACTGATCTATATCCGAATTATCTGCGAATCCATCGAGTAGAAACAATAACTAACAAATTCGTTCTGCCATCTTGAAACGTTATTCTTACTGAACGTTTGTACTGATTGTGTTGCATTAAATTTTGTTACATAGTTTATGATTGGTTATTTCTAAGTATCGGATCCAATCAAATTTTTCGGGTAACTAAGGATTCTAACACCTAACAACCCGAGATTTGTACAGTAATTCAATGCTTAATTTTCGCGGACGATATTGGTGTTCCGCGCTTTTTGGATCTGGTATTTACTGGATTTTCTCTCTTTAATAGACTTCTTAAAATAGCATTCTACAATCTCTGCGCGATTTTATACACTACTATTTGTACAGAGTAGATAATATTAAGGTTTCGCGCGATTAATTGAGCCCGCTTTTTCTACAGGGTTGAACGATAATTGTTCCGACGGAAAATATTTGAAAGTTCCGCGCTTTTTCGATTTCGATTTGTATGTAGTGTTTTATGGCCATGCTGGCATTGGTTTTTCGCGGAAAGTGAAAGTTCCGCGAAAAATGAAAATCCCGATATTTACTATATAAGTATATGTATTTTAGCGGGGGTCCCCTTTGGCTTTCCATAGAAAACAAATATTGAAATGCTTAGGCTATGAAGAAAAATAAACGGGTTTAAGGGATTAAATGTACAGTAGTGAATATTTTTGATGGATTACTCAGATATTTTATATGATCTAGGATTATTTCAGAATGATACTGTAGGTAAGTATGTGTGACTGGACATTTTTAATAAAAAAAATTATATACTCGCATTTTGTCGTTTTTACATTGATTTTACAAATCTGCGTTTGGTACGCCTCATAACAAGATTTGAGACTAGAAGACCATGGGTTAGCTGTAAATCGAAGGAAATACTGGATGGATTGGATGGACTCATGCTTATCAATTTTTATGACCATTCAATCTGTGAATATTTCGACTTGTATGGTCATGAAAAAATATCATCGCAATGTCAATATTTGTTGGATTTTTGCATGATAAGTATGATTTTTAGATTTCTCATCAAATACACATTCAATCGTAAACTTAAATCATGAAGTATAAACATTTTCAATGTGCTTTTCTGTCATTCCTGCCAGGGAGCCGTTTCATCAACGATTTACGACTAGTTGTTAATTACGATTTACATAAATCACGATGTTTCAATGAATTTGCGTTTCATCAAGAAAATCGTAAATTAAAATTACATAAATTTCATACATAAATATACGACTGGGTAAGGGCACCCGTAAATAAACGTAATGGCGGTCGTTTTTCTAATCGACGATGACAGGAGACAAATAATACCAATGCCAAGGCTTTTTTAGTGATAGAATTGTTCTCGAAAACACAAGAGATGAGAAAATTGTTTCGAGATATCGTCTAAGTAGGGGCGGTGCAGAGCGTGTGTTGGTTTTGATCGGTCACCCACTTGCCGACGATCTCATATTTATCCCGTCACGCAGGTATGTAAATAGGGTGAAGAAACCTCTGACTTCAACAATTATAATTATAAAATTGAATGGATGTTCAAACAGCAAATAAGTAGAATTTAACCCAAAAACGTTAGAGTAGTTATCCTTTCGGCTAAAACACGGTATTGGTGCTGATTGGCTTTTTTTATGTTATATCCATGGCTAAGAAAAAATATACAAGATAGGAATTAATTCTAAAGGTCCACTACACTGGCATGTACCCATCTTACTTTCCTGAAAATTTCAAGAGGCTAGTGCTACACGTTCTTGAGATATACCTTGAAACATGCTCTAAAAATGGCATTTTTTTAGCGGTATGCAGTCTCACTCGAAAAAATCTATTGATTTAAATGAGAAATGCTCTTGATATCAGCAACAAATAATGCAAACATTGGTATAATCATACACATACTTGTATCCGGTACGATTTGCTGCTTGAATTAATGAAATAGGTAAAATATTATGGATTTTATAAGTAAAATACTACCAGCAGGGATTTTGTTTCAACACTAAAATTCAAACATATACTTATTGTTATACTCCAATTATTGGTACAAAATTTCAGTAAATTAAACTTGTATTAACATAAAAAATTCAGTTACATGTATATATTAGGATAAGTACAAAACCCATTCAAACTACTAGATAAGCCGGGGTTTTAGCAATAATGATAGTTCATTGGTAAATCTTTTTATTTAAAATTTTGTAGTGTCTGTAACCATTGAAAGTTTTATGTGGCAATAGTTTAAATACTACATTTGCTAATGTGTATTCATGTCATGTCTAAGTTGGCTGAAATTTGCCTTGCTAAAATATTATCATTATTGAAAAAATACTACTTAGAAAAAGTTACAGACACTACAAAAATGTGTAAAAAAGATGGGAAACAAATCCCTGTTATATTTCTCATAAATATTTTGTTTTACTCATGAGAAAGTTCCATCTTTTATGTTGGAATGTTACATCATACATTGTGCAATAGATTAATGTGCAAAAAAAGGTAATGCAAGACTTCTTGGGATGAAATATTGTAAGCATTCTTGTGGAATTATTTTATGAACAATTTATTTAGGAACAATATAACCTGATATTCTTTTTCTAAAATGATTTATCTAAATATGTCTTCGTTCTTTACGAAGATACAACCCTTTAATATGGAGAGAAGACAAGAACAAAGCTCTTGAAATGACTCAGGTATGTATTTACCATTTTGATTGTGCTACGCTAAAATTCGTAGTGTCTGTAACCACTAACTTCCTTCTGTAAACCTTAAACCTTTTTTGTTATATGTGAGTAAAATGAAACAAAATTGTATTTTGTATTACATTGCTGATGTCTAAGGTGCATTATTTAGAAATATATGTCTGAAATTTGAAATATTTATCATAATAATACCCGGGTACATGTAATTATACTTAAGAGTACCCAGGGTACGTGTAAGTAGTACCCAAGCCTACAATGACCAATCGAGCTTCAATAAGTGTATAGTATGGATGAGTAAAGTAGATGGTGCCTTTTGTATTTAATGTTTGCAGAAAAATCGCCATTATTGTTTTTATATTGTTTTCATTTGCGTAAAATAAAATTATTTGTTAAATTTAATTCTGCAGTGCTATAAATGTGCACCCCATCCAAAGTTTTTATTTCTAAATATTGATGTGGCTTTTCTTAAATTAACTTCTTTTCATGCATTCGTCCCCTTCTTTTGTGTTTGTAATGAGAACATGACCACTCTCATGTAAATGCATTCTTTATATTTTTATAGATTTTGGCATCATTGAGGTATATGCCTTGAGAGATTTTACTCTGAAGGATTCCATGCCATTAATGTGCAGGCTGTTGTTGACGTCAACATGAGGTAAATGTAAATACAGTATTATGATTCATTACCTTATCATTAAATTAGATATTAAAGCAGAGAAATACCATAACAGGTTCAACTTACTAAGCGTTATGCTTATCATCCTTGACATCAAATAATGATTATTTATGTACATGCGCAAAAATCATTAACTACCATAATCGACACCATGAGCATGGTGTAATCCGGCTTCTGTTCTTTAATGGGTATTAGCCAATGCAGCTATCTGTATTATCTTGAAATATTGTCTTAAGTTACATTTATTTAATCTACGATAACTAAAATATACTTCAGCTAGGTTGGTTAAGCTTATTGAGATGCAATCCTTAATCCAACAACATTACCTATGGACTGCTGTTTCATCATAGACAAAGCAACTTTTCAATAAAATAGTTTAATTTACAGCGCTATCAGAGCAACAATGATGCGGGTCATCTGCTGGGAGATAGTGGGTATCCGTTAAGGACTTACCTGATGACCCCTTTACCTCACCCCCAATGCTGCGGAACAGGCCTAAAATGAACATCTATGTAGACGGTCAAGATTTTGGTAATATATCATGTAAATTGTGAAATATAAGTCTTATTAGTGCGAGATCAACTGACCACACAATATTTAAATAAACTATTGTTACCAATCTCTTTCTTATGCCTCACAGTGTCTTAAATCAAAGGTAACTTCTAAAGCTTGATAAGGTACATCTTTAAATATCAAATGTTGAATTTATATGTAAATCAATTTTAATTATAAATGAGGGTTGTTTGCGTGTATGTACGTGATGTTTCATAAAACAAATTCCGTTTAAATAAACTGATGTTTTTATTCATTTTATTTTAAATCTTGAATATTCATTTTGCTTATACCATATGTATGAACGTATTTTTGTGTCCCCCACCACTAAAGTGGCGGACATATTGTTTTTGCCCTGTCTGTCTGTTTGCCCCAACTTTAACATTTTGCAATAACTTTTGCTATATAGAATTAGCAACTTCATATTTGGCATGCATGTGTATCTCATGGAGCTGCAAATTTTGAGTGGTAAAAGGTCAAGGTGACCCTTCAAGGTCAAAGGTAAAAAAAACTAAATCAAAGCGGCACAGAAGGGGACATAGTGTTTCTGACAAACACATTTCTTGTTTACTAGTGCATTTAAATTAAATTGAGTATAAATGGTGAATACAGACACAAATATTGTGTTTTGTAGGCTTTATATTATATATAGTATACTACATAATATTGAAATTAAATAAGCCTGTGGAATCAGCGCAATTTAGTAACTTAAGACAAATATCTATGTTAAAGAAATACTTTTTCTATTTTTTAGATGTCAGCATGTCACTGATGGATGCTTGCCTTTCAAGCCCAATAAGTGATGTGAACAAGCAACTGTTTCCATGCGTCTGCCGTCTGCATAACCTGTGTCTTGAACGTTCCTCTGATAAAGGATTCGGTTTGAGACGTGATGGAAATGGAAGTAATTAACAACACACCAGTACAGGGAGCAGCATTTAATAAGAGACAGCAGCTGATCAAACTGTTTGATAAAAATGTTTTAAATTAGTACAATTGATGTAGTTATTAATGTTATTAAGTGATGGATGGCTCGAGTCTTCTCTGAATGGGCAGGCTATACTTCTCAGTCGAATGGCTTAAAGTTGTGTCATCGCTGATTTGGAAGGATTGGTATTCATGGTGGTCTAGCCAAATTTTAGTTACAAAAGCTGATGTTTGCATGTTTTATAATTTTTAATGCATAATTTGGCTAATATTTACTTCAAGGTTATAGGTTTGTGAAACATACAAATGCCAAAGTTCTGAGTACCAATAAATAAGTTATTTGTTAGATATTACCAAGTGCTTGATTTAATAATAATTTTAAAAGGGCCTTTTCACAGATTTTGGCAGATATTAAAGTTTTTCATTAAATGCTTTTTATTGATAAATTTAAACATTGGATCTAAAAAGCTCCAGTAAAAAAACAAGAATAAAATTAAAGAAAGAAAAAAAGTAACCCTCAACTGGGCTCAAACCGCTGACCTCTGGAGTAAAAGTCTTACACTTAGACCAATCTGCCATCCGTGCTCATACAATGAGTGATGTATTTTATAATTTATATAAGCAATCCTCGTCGTGTCACAAAATATAACGACAACAACAGAACTCTCGAATTTGTTCAATTGTATCACGCTGCAACGCTTTAAAATTTTCAGGTTTTTTAATCGTCAAAAGATGCATATTATGGATATTTTAGAGCATGGTAAATGTTCAGTATAACTGTTTCCTCACAAATATCATGACTTAACGAAAATTTGCGAAGCTGAAACATTTACCCAAATGTGGATTGGTCCCTTAAATATTTAACAATTATCTGAGCTCCAGAAAAAATCATATATACTGAAGGTGTTTTTCCCCATGAACAATGTTTCAAGTGATATTTTAGCCACTGATCGTTAGCTCTAATTGGTGTTCTCTGACTGTACTGAAAATTCTCAAAGCCACATTAAAAAAAGTGGGCTTTTAAAATCATTTTTACTTAATTATATAAAATGTGCTGTCTATAAATACGGATGATAGTGTCACGAAAAACTAGAAGTTTACCGGTATACAAGATCTTTGCCAAATGTATTTACTTAAATATATATCTTTTGTTATGCTCTGTTCAATAATTAAGTCTTCATCTACCGTTAAAATATGTTGTTTACCTGTGCAATTGTTTTGTATTTTCATAGACATTTTTATCATAATAATGTTTACTGTTTTTGATAACAGTTGCAATGACACTACTATTCAATGAATAAAACATTAAGAACATTAACATTTATTTATTTTTATTTAGAAAGTACAATATACCAACAGGGCATGGTGTTATAATTCATATGAAAATTTATATCTCAACAAGAGCACCGCATAACGGGAGCCACGCTCGTCTAAGGGTACAGTTTTGAATAAATTAAAGCTTGTCAGAATATTTTTTTAGAGGTCACAGTGACCTTGACCTTTGACCTAGTGACCCCAAAATGGGTATGGCGTGTAGAACTCATCAAGGTGCATCTACATATGAAGTTTCAAAGTTGTAGGTGGAAGCACTTTGATTTTAGTGCCAATGTTAAGGTTTTAGCACAACGTGGACGACACGAGGAGCTGGCTATGATAATACCTCGGATTTTCTCCGAAAACGCCGAGCTAATTATGTGTTATAATAAGCTTGATAACATCACTGAACATCATCACATGTAAAACCAATTAAAAGTTCCAGAAACAATTGAGCAATTTGAAATTTCATTTTGTTTAAAGAGAAAGCAGCTCCTCTTGAGTTTTGCTAATGTCCCTCAGAATGGCATTTCTTTCCCTTGACGAAATCAACATCACTCGAGTTTTAGTCACACTGTTGCTACATTCTTCACATGTGGCTGCAAGTAAATAAAGTTACTAGTTTATATATTTAACAAAACTATGTATTAACTACAACATATGGCACTTTCATGTATCAGACATGTGTGGTTGTAAAAAATAACACAAACCAGTCATAATAAGACAGCATGACCTGTTATTAATTCTGAAAGTTAGTTTTAGTATTGTGATATTTATCTAGCTTTCTTAATTTAAACTCAAAAGTTGTGTGTGACACTAATGCTCTACAGTCCAATTACTTCTTTCCAAATTCCAAATATGTTGATGTCGAAAAAGAATTTAAAAAAATACAAGTCGGTTAATAAGTTTATTTAAAAAATGCAGCAACACCCCACTTATAACAGAGTAAAATGAGAAAAAACAACAACATAGAAAACATAAATTGTTGCATTTGTATTGTAGGAAATAATAAGCAGTCAGCTTTACTATAATTTATAGAAAAAACTAATAACTACTATTTGTTGCTTCTGGCTTCCGTTCTCTGTTTTATGATTTAACACAGTTGGTTGACCCACCTTCTGTTTGAGTTTTGACAACCCTGTTCTCTGTACATTGAATTGGTGCATCATGTTCAGGTCTTTCAGCCAGTGATAACATTTTGTTTCCTGGAAAAACAAAGAAATGAAAACTCTATTTGTGATTGTTACATGTGACACAGTTTTGCAGCAACAACATAATAAATCTAGGTTGATTTACATCTTGTAAATCACCAATTTAATAAATTATTGTTGATGACAATATAATAATAATAAAGAAAGGCAAATAGCATTCCTACTGATATGACAGTTTTAAGTACTGTAGAGGGGGTGTTCATAATTCCGAACAGCGCCTAATTCCGAACGAAAATTTAAACATTTAAAAACAATATAATTCAAGCATGAACTCTGACATATGACATCATATTTATGACATCATAAATTAACTCATTCCGTTTCGTCTATATGTTTTGTCATGTGAATCTAATACCTTATTGAAATAAAATATTAGATAATTGAAAAAAAAAATGCTGACATGACAAACTTTCAATGAATGATGTCTTGTTGAATTGTTCAAGTTATTGTCAGCCTGAATTCCCTTGGCATAAATAAATGAATATTATTTAACTGTTCATTGATCTAAAACACAGTCGCCTTGCTGCATAGAAAGAACAAAACACGTACTTTTCATTTTACAATTCATGACTAACAAAATATGCGATAAATAATCTACATTCATGTTCATGACCAACAAGTTGTCAACTCACATTTCAACCGTCGCCTTTCAGTTTCAAAATAACTCCTTTTTGCCTCCTTACGCAATAAGAGTGGCTGCCAAACAGCAGACGGTAGCCTTCCACACATCGGTGTACAAGAATAGTCGTTGCCGACATATTCCAATGTTTGTTTTTGTTTCAGTTCACAACTAGCATTGTTATGCGATATATTCCGGGTGTGACCCCTTATGTACCATTCCCTTTATGTACCAGTCCCTTTATGTACCACTTTGAGACTTTATGTACCACCTATATATTATGAAGGTGTTGTTCATTCATTCATAGCAGTGTGAATGGGCATTAATAAGTGTTGATCGAGTTAAATTTGAGTAAATCAAATATTGTCTACTATAACATTGCAATTCATTGTACTGAATCATTTATTTCTTGCGATCAGGAAAGTTGACAATTTGGAAAAAAAAGTTCAATAAAACTGATTAACTTAGTAACTCAGTTCTTACTAAGTAAAATATTGCTGAATTATATGTTATATCTATTTTGTTATTGCAATTCATAATGTAATGTTAAGAACCAAAAAAAAGTTAAATAAAACAAGCTATGACTTTGACTGTTGTGGATAATTAAATTAATGTTGTGGGGTCAAGCGATTGACTGTCAGTTGAGGTTTAGATGTTGAGCTGTGCGGACGTGTTCATAGGAGCTGCTGTCAACAAAAAACGTGAGTACAAACTTTTTTCGTTTTACTGTTTGAAGCGGAGTTGTGTGATGATGTATGATGGTTTAAATGCGTTGGGTAGAAATTAATTAGTACTGGTATACAGTGTCGATATTTTGTGAAGAGTGATGATGGTGCATGATGGTTGTACATAAAATGCTTCGAAATTTTATCTATTCAATGATTGTATACTATGCATGTTTTGATTAAGTTCGTTTCAGATATGACATGAGATGAAGACCTGACATTTGAACAGAGCTGGTTAACGGAAAGGTAAGTTTGTTTCATTTCACTATGAACACTTGTATTTTGACAAAAGAAGAGATAAAGTGAGTTACTTCATCATCATGGTTTCATTTAGTGTATAACACATGAACAGAGGAAAACCTATTTTTGCTCGCTTTTCGTGTACTCTATTTTGGATGATGAGTATGTCAGTAACTCAAATCGTACGGCTAGTAAAGTATGGACATGAATGCTTTGTTTAGATTTTCAGATGTTTGCTGGCAGTTCAAGTCTGGCAGCTGGAGTGAACAGTCTTTTTTTCTGGAGCTAATTCATTGCTGGAAGGTAAGTAACTATGTTTGTTTTGAATTGCATGTTTTCATATATTTCAGACTTTCAAACAGAGATGTCATGGTGACTGGAGTTGAGGACAGGGCTGAAAAAAGTGAAAGCTAAGTACGTTTGACTGAATGTTTATTCTATGCATGTTTTGCTTTAATACATTTCAGGAGTGCTTATGCATTGATGATCTGACAGTTGGAGTGAACAGTGGAGCCAAGCAGTCTTGAATTTGGAGCTTCTCAACAAGCCTTGAGTGAATAAGATTTTCAACTGCTGTGAAACAACTCAACAGAAAGTAGGTAAGCATTGAATGAATGCACTTGAGTTGTACAATTTGATGTGATGCTTTGCTCTGTTTCAGATTCAAGTTCCTGGTGTAGACAGAGAAATGTGTTTCAAGAAGGAATTCCACTACTGTGACTCAACTCTACAGAAGCAAGGTGAGTAGAAACAAAATTTTGGTTTAATTTAACTCATGTGTTTTGCACTGCATGATATTTTTCAGGCCTCTCATGCAGTGAGGGGAAATAAGATGATTTCAAGAAAGAATCACTGCTGCAACTCAGGTCTATAAACAAGGTAAGTGTTTACTATATTGTATACAAAATGTTTCTCTGTTTTACTCTGTTTCAGGTTTTCGTTGGCGGCGATGGCGGACGTGGCGGTGTTGTATTTGCATTCGCAAGCGGCGGCAGGGGCGGTGGCGGCGGTGGTTGCGAGAGCGGCGGTTGCGGCGGCGGTGTTGGCGGTGGCGGTGGCGGTGGTGGCGGTGGTGGCGGTGGTGGCGGAGGCTGATGGGGGCGTTAGAAGGGCAAGGCTTTAATGTTCAGCGGATACGCATAGATTATTGGGCGAATAAAAACATGATATATATATATATATATATATATATATATATATATATATATATATATATATATATATACATCTAGGAATGTTGGGCGCACGATAGCTTTTTCCTCATCCAATTATTTCTTGCACTCAGCATTACATGATGTACACTGACATAGGAGTGTACAGGATGAGGATAGGTTTGTTCCACTCACGTACTGTGAAAATTAAAGGGCTTCAACAAATGAATATGTTCGAGTTAGTTTGCTGGCTGGCAATCCTTCTTCTTAGAGGAGGCGATGTCCATCTAAATCCTGGACCCGACAGCTCCCTTGATATGTCATCCTCTTCTTCGGGTACATCTTTCTCATCTTCAATAAATGATGCATTTGCCCATAATCTAAAAATTGTTCATTACAACGTTCAGAGCTTCCTCGCCAAGAAAGATATTCCGTATGCCGATCTCAACAATTTTGATATTATAGTGTTTACTGAAACTTGGCTTAGCTCAACAGTTGACACTGTCGACCTACTTTTCCCTTCTTATCATAAGCCGTTCAGACGGGATAGAAGAAACGATCCTAATGGAGGTATTCTAGTATACGTAAAATCCGATCTCTTTGCCATTGAGCGACCTGACCTACAAAATGATGATCTAGAATGTCTATGGGTCGAACTACGTATAAAAGGAAGGCGTCTTTTATCTGGCTCTTTCTACAGACCACCAAACTCTTTTCCTTATCTATTAGAATGCATAAACGATTCGATCTCACTAGCCGTTGACACCGGTATTGAGAACATTGTTATTACAGGTGATTTTAATCTTGACATGAATAAACCACAGTGCAGGATCAAAATGGACTCCCTTCTTTTACAGTATAATCTCACACAGATTATTAAAGAACCCACTCATTTTACTGAAACCTCGAATTCCATTCTTGACCTTTTTATAGTAACATCTTCCTTAAAAGTGCTAAAAAGCGGCGTTGGAGAACCCTTTCTTAACCAGCAACTTCGATTTCATTGCCCAGTCTACTGCGTCATAAACTTCAATAGAATAGCTGGATCTAATTTTAAACGTAAAATATGGCGATATAAAGATGGGGACTACACTAATCTAAGACAACTTGTGCAGAATTTCGATTGGAACAGTTGTTGTGATAATAATATTGACATATATACTTCAAATTTCACACGTCAACTTATCAGTCTCTGCGAAGTTACAATCCCGAACAAAATAGTTACAATAAGAACAGCCGATCCTCCATGGCTACATACTAATATTCGTAAGGAAATCCGACGCCGCAAACGAGCATACAAAAAAGCCAAGGTTACCAATTTAGACCGACACTGGCACATCTTTCGCCAACAACGTAATATTGTTAACAACCTTGTCAGATCAGCGAAAAAAGTGCACTTTGAAAATCTCGCTAAACTTATACGTGAAAATCAACACTCATCATCCGACTTCTGGAAAATAATAAAAAAATTCACAAATAAAAACACCACACAAAACGAGTTACCTCCCTTAATTCATAATGGTACCATATATGAGTCACCTCTTGATAAAGCAAATATTCTTAATTCATTCTTCCAATCTCAATCTACTTTAACTACACCAAGTACGCATATGCACAACCTACATTCTCAACAGCCAGATTGCCCCGTCTTTGAAGATCTCATTATTTCCCGTCAAGATGTCTTGGATTCCATTAAAGTTATGAAAACGGGAAAGGCATCAGGTCCAGACCAAATAACTAGTCAAGTTCTAAAGCAAATTGCATCTGAGATTGCAGGTCCACTACAAAATCTTTTCAATTTTTCTATTAGTAATGGTAGGGTCCCACGGAGCTGGAAAGAAGCAATTGTTTGTGCACTTCACAAAAAGTCTGATCCTCAGGATGTTGAAAATTACAGACCGATCTCCCTTTTAAGTGTTTTAAGTAAATGTCTCGAGAGAATTCTCCACAAATATATTTTTAATCATTTAAGGGCTATTGAATTTATAACCCCATCTCAATCAGGATTCATTCCAAAAGATTCCACTGTCAACCAATTAGTCTCTGTGTATCACTCCTTTTGTAAGGCCCTTGACGAAGGTAAAGAGGTTCGAGCCGTTTTTTGCGACATTTCGAAGGCCTTCTACAGAGTATGGCATGAAGGACTTATCCACAAGCTCCGATTTAATGGTATCTCGGGCAATCTTCTATCTTGGTTAAAATACTACTTACATGAGAGGACCCAGTGTGTTGTAATCTCTGGCTGCCAATCTGACCCATTACCCATAAACGCTGGTGTCCCGCAAGGGTCTATATTAGGGCCCCTCCTCTTTCTCATTTATATAAATGACATTGTACGAGATATACACTGTCCAATTCGACTATTTGCAGACGACACCACGCTATATATCATCGTCGACAACCCTGTTGATGCGGCTAATCATCTTAACACTGATCTTGCAAAAATTCATTCCTGGGCTGACAAGTGGTTGGTAACCTTCAATCCATCCAAAACCGAATCCTTAGTTATATCTAGAAAAATCAACCGCCTAATCCATCCCCCTCTCTTTTTCAACGACTGCCAAATCACTGATGTTTCGTCTCACAAGCATCTAGGCTTAACTTTTTCTGATACATGTTCTTGGCATGACCATATTGAATCAGTCAAGAAGAAAGCATGGCAAAGACTCAATGTAATGCGAACGTTCAAGTTTACGCTCGATAGAAAGTCCCTACTATCGATTTACACAACATTTATTAGACCAATTCTTGAATACGCTGATATAGTCTGGGATAACATTAATACACAAGATGAAATAGAACTTGAGAAGATTCAACAGGAAGCAGCAAGGATAATCAGCGGGGGAACACGTTTGGCATCCTTGCAAAACCTTTACAATGAAACTGCTCTCGAACCATTAAAAAATAGGAGAACAAAACATAAACTTACCCAATTCTATAAAATGTATAATTCACTAGCACCCCCATACTTGTGCACACTTATCCCCTCTAGCGTAGGAGAAAGATCTGCTTATCCACTTCGTAACTCTAACAACATTCGCAGTATCCAATGCAAATCACAACTTTTTACACGATCTTTCCTACCATCAACTATAAACTTATGGAACAATTTACTGGAATCGGTGAGAACGGCTCCTTCTCTCTCTGCTTTCAAAGTAAATCTTAGCAAAGATAAGAAAATAATTCCCCAGCATTTCTACGATGGGGAGCGAACATCTAATATTCTACATGCGCGTTTACGAATGCATTGTAGCAGTTTAAATGAACATTCGACTCAAAAAACATTGTACAAAGTCCATATTGTCAATGCGGTGCGATTGAAGACACATATCACTTTTTCTTCAATTGTCCCATTTATACAGAAGAAAGAGTTATCCTTTTTAACAATCTGTCTAGATTCTTACCCATAACTTTGCAACTTCTTCTTTTCGGTGTTAAAGACGGCTCATATGAAGTAAATTCATTAATATTCAAACATGTTCAGTCTTTCATCCGAGATAGTCATAGATTCTAACCCATTTCTATCTCAGGAACAAACCATATTCTGCTAACGATGCCCCGTTCCCGCAACTGCTTCCTTTATTACCGCAACTTCACTTATTCTGAAACTCTACTCTTCCACTGCTATCCCTTTCCTTCTCCACTTATCAGCTCTTATACTATCTACATTACTCTGTTATACTTTTTGTATTATAAGATATATTATTTTTACATTTCTAACCAGTATGCAATTATCTATCACTGTAATATATTGTTCGTAATTTTGACATGTCTTTAAATATTTGTTATACGTTTGGTTGTTTACACCATTACAGCAGCGCTTCTAACGGACAGAAGAGAGACATAGTATAAGCCTCGAGCTTCCTTCTCAATTCTGTCCAATTGTATTTTACAGCCTTTATGTAAAGCAATACTGCAATTCTACCTGCCTAGCATATTGCTCAAATATAATATGTATGTTTGTATTGTATTGCTTATATGTACTTTCAATGAACTAAATAAATAGTGTTTAAACCAAGGCTGAACTGTATTATAAAGTTGGTTTTTACATTTCATCTTGTCAATTTAATATGACTTCAAAATAAAGGTATTGTTAATAGCATTTCGTTATGTTATTAACAAAGAATAACGTGGATCTACACTGGCAAGTTCCCTTTGCTCGAAACACTATTTTATGTTTATAGGCTGGCTGTAGTTAATATAATAGTATTAATCGAAAAAAATGCAATCTTTGCTATAATAATAATAGATAACTTACTTGCGTGAGCTAGTTTTGTGGTGTTAATTTGGCTGTCTTAACGTAATAAACGTAGTTTTTTTACGTAGTATGGGGATTTACGCATGACTTATTTGCGTCGATTGTTTTAGAACCAATACATTTGACGATATAGTTGTATGGAGGTTTTTTATATAATATATAAAATCGGTTAATAGACCCAACAATTGCCAATTTAATATAATAGCAATATAATCTGGTACAATTGACCATGCACTGAGATAGAACGGCCATAAAATTTGTACCTCGACACATCAAAATAGACCGGCCATACATTCATTTACTAGACACAACAATTGACTATATAATAAGAAGTCCGTATAATCAGATACAAGACATAACTTATTAACTATGATTCTTCGATAATTCCGTATCTGTAAATAATCGATTTGGGATTCGACATTTGCACCGAAAACCTGATGAAAAGCCTATATTTTTGTATAATTATACATGATCTAGATCTAAAATCATACCGTATACAGATATATACTTACACCTATGCTGTAAAAAATGTACTGCATTGCTTGATCGGGGATAATGACGTCTTTCAATACGAATAAAGAGTGATAATAAATACTCATTCCCCTGATTTTGTTCAGGGTATTTACCCTGGCGGCTTTTCTTGCGATTACCCTGGCAGCTGTTTCATATTGTCGTTTTTGTACTGCGAGTATATTTCGATAACCCGCGCCCTATGGATTAGTTAATGTGTTGTATATGCAGATTATAAATGCTCGTATAAAATCAAGCCCGATTTGTGGTATGTCCTTTTTATAGTATTAGTCATAATGACGACACTCACCTAGATCGTAAATGATGTCATAAGTAATCGTCATAAGGTGCAAACATAAGCACACTTAAACCCTAAATACATGAAACAACAAAACACAATAAATATCTTAGTATTGTGGTAATCGTTTCTTGTATGTCACGAATTATGATACCTCACTTTTATTCACAATGCTAAACTCTCATACGCCATCGTAACATAGAAATACTGTCAGACCCGGCGGAAAAAAATTACTGTCCAGAAAATACTGTCGCCCTCTCAAAAATACTGTCGCCCGCTACCTAAGCAATCACGTGTGGAATGGTAAAAAAATATACTGTCCAATTCGCGCATGCGCAGTACGCAGTTTTGCATTTCCGATGTAAACAGACGACCAAATCTTTCAATCATTGCTGAAATTAAAGGGGCCTTTTCACGTTTGGGTAAATTGACACAATTGAAAAAAGTTGTTTCAGAATCGCAAATTTTCGTTTTGGTTACGATATTTTTGAGGAAACAGTAATACTAAACATTAACCATGCTCCAAAAGAGGCATTATATGCCTCTTTTGACGATTTAAAAACATGCAAATTATCAAGAGTTGCAACGCGAAACGAATGAATGCTTCGGACATTTCTGTTGTTGTCGTTATGTTTTGTGAAACTGCGACGATTGCTCATATAAAGTAAAAAAATACATCTGTCATTGTAACAGGAACGATGGGAGAATGGTCTAAGTGGTAGACTTTGTATTCTAGGACTTCAGGGGTCAGCGGTTAGAGCCTTACTGAGGGTTACTTTTTAGAAACAATGTTTACATGTATCAATATAAGGCATTTAATGACACACTTCAAAACATGCCATAATCTGTTACAATGCCACTTTAAATACAATTATTGAAAATTAAAATTGTTAATGGTTCATATAAATTGCTCATGTTTGATTGTTTTTTCGGTATAATAAAATAAATATTACATGTCTGACAGGGTGACAGTAAATTTGTAAACTTTCGGAAAAATACGGTCAATCTCGGCTTCGCCTCGGTTGACAGTATTTCATCAAGTAGACAAATTTACTGTCACCCTGTCAGACATATAATATGTATATATTATCATTACATAAATGAAGTCGAAACGACAGTTTAAGGTACACTTTATTTATACTTGTTATACGATGACGTCATTCGCACTAATTTTCGAATTACGTAATTAATATATCCAACCGACACGGATAAAGTTAAATACCTAAAAATGTAGGAGAAATTAATATTATTTATTAGAAGGGTTATCGTTATTTTGCGATGATTTAATGTATAATCAGCTTATAAATAGCAATGTATCAATATATTAATTATATTCACATGACATTTAATAATAAAAGAATAAACCACGATTCATATTTCAAACATGAAGTTTTATAATCAATGTACATTGTAACAAAATCATTGAAGCGGTTAATATTAATTAGAAAGATCATAGCAATAATAAGTAAAATACAACATTGTGCATTATACTCAAAAACTGAAAATATGTTTCAGATCAAGAATGATTTTTTAACAGAAAAAAACCCGTAAACTTTCAATTTTCTTTTGTGAAATGATAATTCAAGTTCAAATTAAAATATTATTAACTTGACAACAACCGCCAAAAATGGAATTATCAATATGCTGTTGATGAAGACGAGCGATTTATCAATTGATGTTCAAATGTCCGTTAAACGTCCGCTAAAAGTTAAAAAAAAAGAAATAAAAAGTTGCGTATATATATCCCTGGAGAGGCGACAAGATCAGGACGAACGATAATGCTTTCTGGACTAATTCAGAGAAAAGGACAATAACAATCCATAAGTAATCTGCGAAAAATTAAGAGAATTTCTTCAGCTTAAGTCAAACGTTGGTTTTACACTATACAAAAATAATAGTATGGTGCAAATTACGAATCAATCGACGAATTTATAGATAGACTATAGATTATAGATTATAGTGACAACACTTTTCAACAGAAGTCGTGTTAGCTTGTCGATGTGACACAACATTAAGAAGGGTTAACAATTTGCATTGTCAATAGCCATATCACTTCTATTGTCCCATTGTTTCATGCTCAAAACGGCTTCCCGTCATGCCGTTAGTCATCGGTTTGTTATTTCTATGGTAATTTGTTTTAAGTTGAAATTTATATCCCCAAGTTTTTAAAAGCGTGGGGATATTGTGGTTATCTCCGCCGTCTGTCCGTCCGTCCTTCTCCTACACTATTAGCACTAGAATCTTGACACTTACACACATGGAAGCTATGAGCATATGTGCGACGATGCACTATTTGGAATTTTGATCTGATCCCTGGGTCAAAAGTTATGGGTAAATAAATGGGTAAAATGGGTTAAAAAACGCATTTTACTAACACCATGCGACGCACATGATAATAACTTTTAGCCACTAGGAAACTTCTCTAAGGAACTACCTCCCTTTATTGTTTATATGTAATAACCCACAACACATGTTCAACTTCCGGTTACTTTATCTCAGCCATTCATTTTTGATAGCAGATATAAACGTAGAATTTAACTTATAGCAACACCACTTTTTATTACAATGTTAAAATTATTTGACTACTGATATAAAATAAAAAAAGTTAATTTTAAATCATATTATTTCCTACGTGAGATTGTCAATTTGGTTCGGAAAAATACATATAAATCTAACGTGCAAAACAAGAAGCGTTGATTTATGAAAAAAATGGCACCCCAAATTATTGATTATCTGTTAAGAGTTATAGAATTTCCAAAGTCACAAACCACCAATACGCATTCAGAACAATACTACTGATCTGAGTTTTGCATATGGTGAATCGGAACGATTCAAATATTGATTAAAATAAAGGGGAAAAAACATACGTAACAAATATATGGCAATGTAAAGGTTTCCGCTGAGCTATAATTTTCGATTAGATTTTCAGTAAATCAAGAACTTGAGTCACCGTGTGTGAGACATTAGAAACTGTGAATTTTGCTTCTATGATAACTTTATGTTTTCTTGCAAGTACATCGTAATTAAAACATAAGGTGTCAGTCAAATATTTAGTCAATAAACTTAATCTGCTTATCAGTCACTACAACCTTATTCAATTCGTTAAGAAGCATATTATGGGATGTCAATACAAGTTTTATTATAACACATTATGATTGAATCTAAATAAATTAATAATATACGAAAAATGCAGTGTTTCACTTGTTTTTTTTACATGCAAGCTACAGTCTACCCTATATTTCAGCAGATTAAGGACAATTGCAACAGAGACATACATATATAAGAGATCTTGCCAAAACCAAGTCATCATCATATAATCTTAGGTATGAAAACACACTTGTAGTACCTTCAGTGAACACAGTTACACATGGTAAGAACTCGTTTAGGTTTGAGGCTGTCCGGGTGTGGAATAGTCTGCCAAATTACATAAGGACCGCCGATGAATATAAAGAATTCACAAGGCTGATCCGCACCTGGACGGGCCCCAGATGCGGATGTGCCATGTGTGACTGACCTCTACTATTGATAAACACAGTAAGCAGTACAGATATGCATGTGCTAGCCTCCATCTAATTAGTGTTATCTATCATGTTCATGTTTGGCCATTGTTTCCTATACCGGATATAATGTATTATTCATTCTTTGTTTATTTTCATTATTTTTGCTAGTATATATATGTATGTATATATATATA